>NC_056746.1:1347229058-1347261558 GCF_019279795.1 Protopterus annectens
TAGGTTACGTCTTTGGCTTTATTATAATGTTCAAGGTTGCCTTCTTCTGTAATTTAATGAATTACTGACAGATGTTGTAAGCGGACGATTACATTGCCATTTGTATCTTCGTATGATTACGCCTTTATTTCTTTCATTTTTTTGTCTGGTACAAACAGTGATAGTAGGTCCTTCAATGCAAAACTGTGACTGTGTTTGATAACATTTGCAGTTTTCTCCCACTTACTCCATCTCTGACTACTTTAAATGCATTCTAGAAAATTCCTGAACTTGTCTTGCCAATAGTTGCTATTATTATTTGTAACTTTTGTGAGCAGATCGACAGTGATTGTTTCCATTAGCCATGTAATTTACTGTGTGTCTTAACTGCTGTAAGGCATGGCGTCTTTTGTGACAGAGCTCTACAAACCATTATAATTAGCAGAGTTTACTGTTACAACAACTGTCCTGCCCTTCTACAGTAACTTGTTTCCTCTTGTAGTCTGTACACTGGAATCCTTACATCATTACAAAAGCAGGTAAACTGCATCCTAGACAGAGTGTCCATATATCGCATCTTGTTACAAAATTAGCAAGCAGCACCTCTGCACAAGTTCTAGAGTAGAATAGTCAGGTGTGTGGCTATCTACTGTGTGCATCAGGTAGGACAATTACTGTCCATTAATATTCCAAAACAAGCATGCTGATTGGTCAGCCCAATCAGAGTGCCCGTTGTAAATCCAAGCATATACCAACAGAAGAAGGCCTGGTCACCCGGACTTTTTTCCATTGTTATATACTTTAACTTATATACTGAGACTTATAGACTGTAACTTATATACTGTAACTTATATACTGAGACTTATATACTGTAACTTATATACAGTAACTTATATACTGAGACTTATATACTGAGACTTATAGACTGTAACTTATAGACTGTAACTTATAGACTGTAACTTATAGAGTGTAACTTATATACTGTAACTTATATACTGAGACTTATAGACTGTAACTTATATACTGAGACTTATAGACTGTAACTTATAGACTGTAACTTATATACTGTAACTTATATACTGAGACTTATAGACTGTAACTTATATACTGTAATTTATATACTGAGACTTATATACTGTGACTTATATACTGAGACTTATAGACTGTAACTTATAGACTGTAACTTATATACTGTAACTTATATACTGTAACTTATATACCGAGACTTATATACTGTGACTTATATACTGAGACTTATAGACTGTAACTTATATACTGAGACATATAGACTGTAACTTATAGACTGTAACTTATATACTGTGACTTATATACTGAGACTTATAGACTGTAACTTATATACTGAGACATATAGACTGTAACTTATAGACTGTAACTTATATACTGTAACTTATATACTGAGACTTATAGACTGTAACTTATATACTGTAACTTATATACTGAGACTTATATACTGAGACTTATATACTGTGACTTATATACTGAGACTTATAGACTGTAACTTATATACTGTAACTTATATACTGAGACTTATACTGTAACTTATATACTGAGACTTATAGACTGTAACTTTTTTACAAACATAAATAAAATCTGGAATCTGGACTCCGGACATAGCAGAGAATCAGGACAGAGAAAATACTAGGAAAATCAGGTACATTGTTCAAAACTAAAGACACAATCCTGATTTTCCTTGTATTTCCTCCATTCTGACTCTCTCCTACCTCTAAACTATCCAAAACTTTTTTTTTAATTTAAAAAAAGAAAAGAAAAGAAAAATGGTGCAGCGGAGACCGTCTTTTCTCCGTTGCTTCCTTTCCAAAGCACTGATGTACTCGGTATGCTTGGGAATGCAAGTCCCATACGCATGCACAGCACATCAAAAAAGGAAACAGGATATGAAGCAGCCGCAGAAGGACAGCAGGGTGCCATTATACAAAGACATTATTTAAGAAAAGTAAGTATTTCTTTTCTTAAATAATATCATTGTATAATAACAATAACTGACTCTGTGGTGTGATATAGTAAGAGTTGCCCACGGTTGGCTTTATTTAATCGCTCAGGCTTTACCCTCATGATTAAACCACACCAACTGTGGGTAAATCTTAATATACCACACCAACGTTGTTGGTTATTGCTTAATTACACAAAATCAGCTCTAAAATGTGCGTAGTGATTGCACAGCCCTGTCAGAGTGCACATTGTAAATCAAGAATATCCCAACACAAACATGTCTGGTGCCAAAGTATTCTTGAGAGACCTGACTTGACTATGTATTAGCATATGGTCTTGTAGCACAGGAAAAAGAAAAGTTCATAACAAAAACGTCTTCCAAACTAAGATGGGATTTCAAAGGCTTACCACACATCTGAAACACGCAAGCCAACTTACAAAAAAAAAAACATTTTAACGGGTAAACTGCAAAACTAAACCAAAAAAAATTAACTTACACTACCCAAAGTCACAAGTAATGCAAAAGTATGCCTTTCCCTCAACACTGAAGCTCAACATGCCTGCAGTCTAGGAGAATATTTCAGGAGCACAGCTCCATGAACCACCACTCTCATTATGTTTGTTGCTCAGCTTAAAACAAATGAATGAAGTGTGAAGGAACCAAACAGTGTACCACAGAAAGCAGCTTGTCAACACTTCACAGTATTAATCCTTGTTAATTAAGTGGTGGACTGTAGTAAAACAGAAGGAAGTGGCCAATATTATATCACTTTGTGATACATCCGCAGCAGATTCAGAAATAGTGCAAGACCTAAGACAATCAAGGTAAATGTTCCCCCAAGATGATATTAAACCGATGCCTATATTAAAAAAAAAGACAGAACAGCATGCTATCCCCTCTTCCATATTCCACACTGGACTGATGTCCTGTACAGCCATGTGGACATACATATAAACATGCTCAGTACATCAATTTTAGGCACAGAAGGCAAAAGACCACCAATATTCCATCACATGGTTACATTATTTAATTAAGGTAACCAATTTCTTCCTTAAATAGTGTCATTTTATACCAGAAATATTTCACTCCTGGATGTGGGTATCATAAGATTTACCACAGTTGGCTTTGTTTGATCACTCAGGCTTTGCACTTATGATCAAACCACACCAACCATGGTAAATCCTGTCATAACCACACCCAGTCATGGATTATCACTTACCAAGATTATGTGTCTCCCAAATGATAAACCAGACAACATCCTGCCCCTAGGATAGGCAAGCTGGCAGCAGTTGTTCACCCTCATCCCACCTCCATTAACTCCTACAGATGTCCAGAAGCAGCTACTCGACAGAGTCAACTGCGCCATAGTCAGGGCGTTATCCCTCTATGCAGTGGACCTGGCAAAAATGTAGAAAGTATTTAATCTGTCTATTTTTGCAGTACTACTGTGAATATGCATGATCTGGAGATGCTAGAGTACATTCTGGATTCCTTCTTTGTTTGCTTTTATTCATATGATGCTTACTTTGGAAATAGAATGTTCCAGTTTTCAAGCGTGACCTAGAAAAATTCTTTACAAAACATTTTTGAAGCAACAGAACAGGAGGGAAATGTGTAATACTTTTGCAGCAGGAGCCTAAGCATATGGAATGAATTCTGAAAGATTAATGTGAGGTGCACATGATGTGTACATGTTGAGGTAACCATTCCAAATGCAGAGACAGTCCTACCACAGTTACTTTGCATGAAGGTATGCAGCATCACAGATGGCTGTCTCCGTCACCATGGTAGATGCTAATGAGGCATTCTGGGAGAAAAGTATATGGTAATTAGCCATGTGCTGTCTCCGTCACCATGTTAGATGCTAATGAGGCATTCTGGGAAAAAGGTATATGGTAATTAGATATGTGCTGTCCTCAGAACTGTGTGTGGGAAGTCATTTACACAGCCGCTCCTGACTGCTCATGGTAAAAAACACTGCCAAAAGGCTGTGTTCATCCATAATTGTAGAAGTAAATGCTGAGACATTTAGTGGTCAGGTTGTGGTAGGGGTGTGTGTGTGTGTGTGTGTGTGTGTGTGTGTGTGTGTGTGTGTGTGTGTGTGTGTGTGTGTGTGTGTGTGTGTGTATGTCTGGGTTGGGGTGACTGTCATACTTCCAATACCCTAGACTAGTGTGCAAAGCTTACAACATTGGATCAGGGGGCCACTAGCCACAAGAGGGAACGCTAAAGATATGGATGGAATGACTAAAGATGTGTGTCGGGAAAACTAGACACCAAGAAGAACTCTTCACTACTGTGCCTTAATGGCACTTATTCAAGACATCAGTGGGGAAAAATGCAAGGCCCCAGGAATAACACATTGTGCTTTAAAGGTACTTATGCAAGACATGGGCAGAGGAGAAAAACTAAGCACCAGGAGCACTATATACAGTATGACTTAAAGGCACTTATTTTAAAAAAAAGTGTAATGGAGAACTACTAGACACCAGGAATGCAATAGGTAACATGCCTTAAAGGCACTAAAAGGATTCAAACCCTGTACTCTCCCACCTCCAACAGAGGGTATTAGCCCTCTGCACCACCACTAGATGTCATGGATTACATGTGTAGATCACTACAGACATGTAGAAAAAAGAATAACAAAGGGGAGAGACTTGAAACGCTGCACCCTTACCACAGGAAATACCAGCATTACCCTGCTGTAGTAACTGAGAAGTTTCTTCGGTGATGGTTTTCTTAACATATACTGAGGACTTTGGGCATTGTTCTGTGCACATAACAGTTCATGTGTTAAGAGGCAGAGTAACTTGGAATACAAGGTCTTCCTCTCAACCTCATAAGGATCTTGGACATTGTTTTGTGCCCGTAGCAGTTCATGTGTTAAGAGGCAGAGTGACATGGAACATAAGGCCTTCCTCTCAACCTCATAGTGCAATAAAACTAGACACAGCCAAAATTGCTGGTGGGACAAAGACACACAATCAAGGATAGATTGTAAGTATGCCACTAATATAGCAACCTTTGCAGTACCAGTCATTTACTAAAGAATATGAAGTGTGAAGCTCTAATGTCTGGCATTTATGACTGTAATCATCCATAACACAGGGACAGGTATGGGTTATGTTTGGTTTGGTTGTGTTTGCATGTGTGTGTGTGTGTGTGTGTGTGTGTGTGTGTGTGTGTGTGTGTGTGTGTCTGTGTCTGTGTGTGTGTGTGTGTGTGTGTGTGTGTGTGTGTGTGTGTGTGTGTGTGTGTGTGTGTGTGTGTGTGTGTGTGTGCCTGTGTCTGTGTGCTGTTATTTTTTTGTACCTGCACGTGAGTGTTCTGCTCTGCTTTGCCTTGTACATTTTGTGTATTTATTTCATACATGTGGTATAGCTCATAGTTATGGTGATCTGTGCATGCATTTGTAATGCATCTTCCGTGTACACTGCCCAGATATAATTAAATAAATGTCTCAGCCTTGGAGTCATGGTTACACACTCCATATACACTGTTGCATTTTTTGGCAGTTGTTTGGTCTGTTTTGTATGTTGAGGAACTAGATTTTGTAAACCTCATATGGGTGGTCTTTATCTTCCATGTGACATTGTAGGCATCGTTTACATAAATGTCCTTATATGGCATCAGCTACGCTTTTCTTATATTAAATCAAAGGGATTTGTTATTAGTAACATTTTGTTGATTTTTTCACATTAAACAAAGTATTAGTCTTAGAAATTAAAAAAAATAGCTAAAAAACAGTTTGTAGGGGTTAAGACCAGAGCCCCCCTGCACCCTTGTGTGGGGAACTTAACTCTCCCCAACCCAGTTGGTTAGATATATTGATGCAAAACAACAGTGCCAAGTGAAAATAATTATTAACAGAGTAAGCAGTCTTGTATAAATAGTAATATATGTGAGAACAATTTAATTCATTATATTTCAGATACAGGACATGAAAAAAAAAGTCATACACCTTAACCAAGTATTGATCTGCCATTAGCCATCATACAGCATTATTTTGCAAACCTTTTGCTTCATGGCAGTGTCAAATTGATCATTCTTTGATGATGTTACACTTTTTATTTTCTGAGGTTTCTGGGTCTAACTGTATTTTATGCATTAACACATGCTGAATGACAAATAGCATAAAACATGACTGTGACTCTGTGCCATATGTGTATTATGGTTCTGTGTGTTGTTATTTGTGTACTGTTTAGGTACCTGGGCAGCACTGATCATGGTTTTGCTATGCATTTGCTTTACATATTAAGTTGCATTAGACTCACTATCACAAATTTGGTTGGTAACTTGGACATCAGAATCAGAATCACATTTATTGGCCAAGTATGCACACATACAAGGAATTTGACTCCAGTTTCAATGACTCTCCAAGTATGAATTACATAAAAACACACAAAGAGCGGCAGCAGTTGAATCAAATAGGTTCATAGGTTCATAGGTTCATACTAGGCTATCTGCCCTAGGGCATTCATAAGCCTAGCCAGAGTGTGTTTGGCTTTCGCCACCCATTTTAAATTAATTTTGCTATGCCCTTTTTCAAGGTTAGTATACTGTGCCTCTGTCTAACAGTGATACAGAAGTGATACCCGGGGTAAACCTACGATCTCCCATCCACTCATCAAGATTCCTCTTGAAGAGAGTCAATGAGGGACTCTGCCTAACCTGGACTGGGATTTTATTCCAGATTGAAGGGAGCCTCTGGGTTATGAATCTGTCCCTCCAGCATGTCCTATTTGTTTCAGTGCTGAGGTTCAAGTCTCTTGAGCACGTAGCTCAAAGGGATTTGGATTTTCTGAGGTGCGGCATGTCCATTAATTCCGGGTTGGACATGGTTTTATACATCAGGCACAGATCGCCTCTTAGCAGGCGGTATGCCACTGAGTAGAGCTGGAGTTTCTTTAACCGGGCAGCATATGGCATCTGTTTGAGCCCTTTGATCCTCTTGGTGAGGTACTTTTGGGGTCTTTCCAGTTGCTGCAGATGTCTGGTAAGGTACATCCCAAAAGGGGCATTGTACTCAATTATGGGCCTGATGAGGGATGAGTAAAGAGGCACGATGACCTCCCCTGATCTAGATGTGAATCCCTTCATGATTAGGTGGGCTATATAAAATGTTTTTCTAACCACTTTGGCCACGTGGTTGTCAAATGAGAGATTGCTATCAACTTGGGTCCCCAGGTCCCTAATTACTTCTTCTGTACTTAATGGATTACCACCTATGTGGTAATTTGTGGGCACTTTGTTTTTGCCAAATAGGATGACTATACACTTTTTGGCGTTTAGCTTGAGGCCATGGCTCTGGCACCAGTTGTCTGTTTCTATGAGGCCCTTTTGGAGGATGCTTGTGTCAGCTGGAGAGTCGATTATGGCACCCAGTTTGCAGTCATCTGCGAACTTGGTCAGCCACAGTCCTTCCGTGTTGGCTTGTACCTCCGAGAAATATATACCGAACAAGAGAGGTCCCAGGACTGAGCCTTGTGGGACGCCACTTGTAACTGGTTTGGAGTCTGACATGGCTCCAGCAATTCTAACCATGTGGGTTCTGTCCTTGAGCCAGTTTGCAACCCATCTAGTGACATAGGGGTTTATATTTAAGCTGGTGAGCTTATCTATAATGCCCGCCCAACAGACATCTGGAACCTCCACTTTTCGCCTTGAAGGATACAACAATGAGATCATGCCCACAATATATATCAGGTGATAATTAAATCTCACAATATATACCAGGTGAACCCCACAATTAATTCAATCTCATTACATTCTTAAAGTGAACAGTGCCCATTACAAACAAAACATTCTTTTATGTGCTTAGTATTGTTTTAAATTGTTTATACATATAAATTAACTAAGTATATAAACTTTTCATATTATTAAAACTAAATTTCCAAAAAATTCTTATTTAAATATCTGTTGACAGAATCATTGTTAAATTCATATAAATTAAATTTATATTAAATAGTAAATTAAATTTAAGTTAAGTTAACCTCCAAATTGAGACCTTTTGGGTGGTGTGCCAAAATTAAAAATCATTTTGCTCTCTAATATATTTAATTTTGACTCAAATCACCACATATATGAACTAAGTTGGGTTAATATGCTAAAAAAAAATGAACGGTCATTACCACCATGCTTATTAATAAAATGATCTCCTATAGGACTACTAAGATTTCTATTTTGAATGTCACCCAAATGCTCCATGATCCTAACTTTGACCACCCTCTTTGTTTGCCTTATATACCACTTTATGCCACTGCAACCACACCCCACTACATACACTACTCCACAAGATTTGCATGCTACCTACCTTTAGAAACAAATTTGCGTCCATTAATACTGCTGCCAGAAATATTACTCAATTTTCCACACACTTTACAACAACCACAAGCAAAATACCCTACCAGTTCCTGAGGCATACTATATAAGTATATTTAACAACTCCTTTAAATCTGAGGCATACTATATAACAGTATATTTAACAACTCCTTTAAATCTGAGGCATACTATATAACAGTATATTTAACAACTCCTTTAAATCTGAGGCATACTATATAACAGTATATTTAACAACTCCTTTAAATCTGAGGCGTACTATATAACAGTATATTTAACAACTCCTTTAAATCTGAGGCATACTATATAACAGTATATTTAACAACTCCTTTAAATCTGAGGCATACTATATAACAGTATATTTAACAACTCCTTTAAATCTGAGGCATACTATATAACAGTATATTTAACAACTCCTTTAAATCTGAGGCATACTATATAACAGTATATTTAACAACTCCTTTAAATCTGAGGCATACTATATAACAGTATATTTAACAACTCCTTTAAATTCAAACATTTCTTATATGAAAACTTAACAACACCAGGGAATAAATCTACCACCATTTCATCCAAACAAACAATATGCCAAAACTACATAAGCAATTTCCTCATGATTCCAGAAAATGAGGAATATCTGGACACAAACTGCAAATCTTTACCAGAATATAAAGGCTTCAAATTCTTCACAACACATGGTTTCCCATCAATATTTTTCATTTCAGAATTTATCCCATGTGTTCCCCTATCATTTCCAAGACTACACCTCATAGCCTTATCCAAAATTCCCTATTTGTAACCCTTCTTAACTAATCTCTTTTTACCATCCAACAAAAATTCAATTTTACATTTGTCTTCTGAAGTGTTATGTGCAATCCGCTTGAATTCACCTAAGGGCAATGATTCTATAAGCTGGGGAATGCATACTCTCGACATGCAAAAAATTATTGACTGCAGTGGGCTTCCTAAATGGTCTATATTGAATATTAAATGTGCTATTAACATAAAACTCTACATCCAAAAATTAAATAGTGGAATTGCCCTCCACCATAGAAAATTTCAAGCCATGGGCATTCTTATTCAAATTTGCTAGAAATTTTCTAAACTCCATATGGTGGCCCCTACAAATAAAAAGCAAATCATCAATGAATCTCCTATATAATACCACGTTTTTTATAAAAATGAAAACAATATGTGAACTCGTTTTAAAGAAACTCATATAAATGTTTGTATATGTCAGTGCATAAGGGGCACCTATAGCTGTACCTCTCCTTTGGAGGAAAATTCAATTATTAAACTTAAAATAATTATGGGTCAAACAAAATTCAAGCAGCCTTACAACAAAAAAAGACAAAAAAAAATAAAATAATGTTTTGTTTGTAATGGGCACTGTGCACTTTAAGAATGTAATGAGATTTAATTAATGGTGGGGTTCACCTGGTATATATTGTGAGATGTAATTAATGGTGGGGTTCACCTGGTATATATTGTGAGATTTAATTAATTGTGGGGTTCACCTGGTATATATTGTGAGATTTAATTAATGGTGGGGTTCATCTGGTATATACTGTGAGATTTAATTAATGGTGGCATTCACCTGGTATATATTGTGAGATTTAATTAATTGTGGGGTTCACCTGGTATATATTGTGAGATTTAATTAAAGATGGGGTTCACCTGGTATACATTGTGAGATTTAATTAATTGTGGGGTTCACCTGGTATATATTGTGAGATTTAATTAATTGTGGGGTTCACCTGGTATATATTGTGAGATTTAATTAATTGTGGGGTTCACCTGGTATATATTGTGAGATTGAATTAATTGTGGGGTTCACCTGGTATATATTGTGAGCATGATGACAATGTTGTGTCCTTCAAGGTGAAAAGTCGGGGTACCAGATGTCTGTTGGTGACAGTAAAGCCATATGGTTCAACCGCGACTGCTCTTTGTGTGTTTTTTTGATACTCTAGCCTGTGGGCTGGTTTGTATTTTTCAATAAATGACATACATACAAATATTAAGAGCAAGACAAAAAAAAGTAAATATACAGATTCATACAAGGTGCAAAGTGCAACTTCATACAATAAATACTGAAATAAACTCTGAAAGAAACAAGTATTAACAATATGTAAACAATACTGCAGAATCCTTGGAGGCTTGGGAAAAAGAATGCCCCAGCCTAATAAGCTGAGTTAACCATTTATGAACTTGATGGCCTGTGGAAAAAACTGTTCTTATATCAGCTTGTTTTGGTGTGTATTAATCTATAACGCCTGACTGATGGTAACAGTTCAAAAAGATGGTGGCCTGGATGTGAAGGGTCGGTGATGATTTTCCCTGCCCTTTTCATGACTTTGGAATAGTACAGGTCCTGTAAGGGGGACAAACTAGCACCAATGTTATTTTCGGCAGACTTAACTACTCGATGTAACCTATTTTTGTCATGATCAGACAGAGATCCAAACCACACTGTTATGGATGAGCTGAGAACAGACTCAATGACTGCTTTATAGAACTGAATCAACAGTTCCTGTGGGAGGTTGAACTTCCTCAGCTGTTGCAGAAAGTACATTTGTTGCTTAGACTTTGGCCGGGAAGTCAGAGTGAGTTTTATTAAATGTACTTGGACTACTGGCTGGTCGTTTTTACATTTGCTGTTGTGCCTTTTTTTATAATGGGCCCTACATTTGTCTCCCACTTCAAGTCCAGGGAGATTATAGATCCCAAAATCTTGAAGGATTCCACAATTGACACAGCAGTATTAAATATAAAGAGGAGGGATAATATTGTAGTACCACTCCTAAAGTCTACTGTCATTTAAGAGTGTTCAGTTCCAGATTATTCTGACTACACCAAAGGGTCAGCTGCTCAACCTCCCATCTGTATGCAGACTCATTACCACTCCTGACATGTGACTAGCTGCCATGTTTGTATGCCTTGTGGTTGTGCACTTTGACCTTAATGTTTACATCATGAACTGCATAACATGGAAGGTGCACATCTAGCCTGTGTAACTCTGAGCCTCAGACTCCTCTGTTTGTGGATTGTGATGCAGTAATAGTTGCTTACATTTACATGAATGTGCTACATATGGATACATAGTATCCAGTTAGCCTCCTCCTAGTTTGTATACATGAATGTGCTACATATGGATACATAGTATCCAGTTAGCCTCCTCCTAGTTTGTACCATGCTGTGCATCTGCACGTTTCGGTTGTGTAGTGCACTTGTCTGACTTTTACTTGTGACTTTGGGTTCTATAAATATTATCTATATCTATAAATATTATTATCAAAGGATGGATAGATAGATATGCCCATTAGAATAACTATTTCATAAATAATTCATTATTCAGGCCTGTCTGTTGTAAAATGTCATATGCAAAAATTAACTAAGCTTCTTTTTGCAATAAAATCTAAGAAATATTTAAATGAAAGCCTAAGTTATGACAAACATACATAATAAAAAAGTTGCAGCTTTTGGGTTTTGATTATATTTTTTCTAAAAAAAAATCTGCAGCTATTAGACTAGTAGGGAAATATGTTTATTTTCTCTAACATGTTCTTGTATTCTCTTTCTAACTTATCTTGTAGTTTGTCCTATATAAAGTTTAATGCATATACATCTTAAAACATAAATCACTGATTTCTGATAACAGTTGTGAATGTCTGGAACTTTAAAATACAGCCCATTAATACTAAATTCAGGGCAATTGTTCAAATAAATGTAAAATGAGCAGCCTTTACATTTTTGGGGAATGTTCATCTTTCATGACCATATTCACGATGCAAAATATTTCACTTCAAGTTCTTCAAAACGTCATCTGATGTCACAATATACCAATGCTGTTGTAAAATACATGCTGCCACCACAATAAAGGGAGTGTAAGATGTTATAAAAGGCACATCTTGTTTATTTCCTCAGAAATTGTATTCCCCTAATCTATTTAGCTAAAATACGAATGCACATATTTCTCCATTTTTTCTTCAGAAGAAATCAGTTGTTTACGAATGTAACCCCTAGCCAAAAGCCTCTGTACTACTTCTATAGTCACATTTTGAATTTCATCTTCCTCAGCTCACAAAAACTTTGCTCTAAGGAACTCCCCATATGAAAGGAAATTTAGTTAATGAGAAGGGTGTGTACCTGATGCATGCAAAAAGGTACTCGGTGAGTTAGCCTTCCTGTAAAAAGTGGAATGTACTGCACTGTGTCAAATACAAATATCCAGATACTCCACCATCTTCCTTCTTTAACTGAAATGAAAGAGTTAAAGTATGATTATTATTCTGAAGACACTTCATAAAACCAACACAAAATCTGAACTTCCTTTCACAATAAAATGTTAAGTGATATATCATGTATAAAAATGATACTGTGTTCTGGATAGGAATCTCTATATACAAATACCTCCTCAGATTTCTCATTAAACAAATTTGGATAAGTTGGGGTAAATGCTGACCCCCGTAGCAGAGTGACGTATGTACTCACTGTACTCATGATAGAAGTTCTGCTGACACTCATGAAAAACCCTCGTTGTATATAATGTTTGCTGATGTTGTTGAAAAAATGCACTCTAAGTGCACCAGTGCAAGTTGTCATACAGTAATGTACTGTATTTGATGTAAATACATTGCATTTTGTCATACAGCGATGAACTGTATGTGATGTTAGTCCATTGCATGTTGTCAGAGATATACTGTATGTGGTGTTAGTCCACTGCAAATTATGTGATGTCAGTCCATTGCATGTTGTCAGACAGTGATATACTGCATCTGTTGTCAGGCCATCACATATTGTCAGTCAGTGATATACTGTATGTAATGTCAACCCACTGCATGTTGCCAGCGACATACTGTATGCGATGAAATGTATCTGATGTTAGTCCAATGAATGTTGTCCAACAGTGATATACTGTATATGAGGTCAGTCCACTGTATGTTATGTGATGTAAGTCCATTGCATGTTGTCAGTGATATACTGTATGTGATGTCAGTCCATTGCATGTTATCAGACGGTGATATACTGCATGTATTGTCAGTCCACTGTATGTTGTCAGACATTGACATACTCTATGTGATGTCATCCACTGCATGTTGTCAGAGTTATAGTGCATGCAGTACCAGTCTAGTGCATGTTGTCAGGTACTGTATGCAGTACCAGTCTAGTGCATGTTGTCAGGCAGTGTGATATACTCTATGTGACGTCACGGTAGCTTCCTCTGCATCTCCCTGTAACAGCAAAGCCTATTTCAGACTGATGTCTATTCAGCTCTGCACAGTTGTGCCTGCATTTATTTCCTTTTCAATAGCACCTGCATCTATGGGTAGCTGTCTTCCAAGCCCTTCTCATAAATTAGACCTCATCTAATCTTCAGAAAGGGTGAGTGTTGCAAAGACCACATAATGGGGAAAATAAACATAAATGGCCTGGTATCACTCTTGCATTATGTTACAGCTTTGGGTCTTCAAGACCAGCAAATGCAACTTCGACTACTTTGCTACATAACGGCTGATGACACCAACACTGCTCTCATCATGAAACAATGTGATATGGACTATCAGGATGTGGATTGTTGTGGTCATGGTGGCAATGATTTAATGGGTGGGCCTGCTGAGCTACAGCCACAGGAAGTGGAAGGGTCGCAAATGCAGGTGGATCTGTATAGTGTACATACAGTGGGGGCACTGTCTGCCTAACTGCGGTGCCACGTGCACTGACAAACTGTGGTGCTGCGTGCACTGTCTGACAAACTGTGGTATCACATTCACTGTCTGACTAACTGCGCTGCCATTTGCACTATCTGACTAACTTTGGCACCACGTGCACTGTCAGACAAACTGCGGTGCTACATTCACAGTCTGTCAAGCTGTGGCACCACATGCACTGTCTGACAAACTGTGGTGCCAAGTGCATTGTCTGACAAACTGTGGCACCACATACACTGTATGACAAACTGTGGCTGCACGTGTATGTCTGTTATAGGAACCCATAGAGAGACAGGAAACAGACATAGTACTGCAGTTGGGTATTTTGCACATGATATAGTAGCTCAGGATCTATAGATCCTAGGGGAAGTTGTTGAGCTGAATTTGTTCAGAGTGACCACCACAGCTGTTGTCCAGGCTTCAGGAATATAACCAGTGAGGGGGCAAGGCCAAGATGGCTGAGAGCAGCAACCTTTGAAAGCTCTGTGGCAGAAAACTTTTCTATGATACAAAATATAATCAACAAATTAAAATTTGGAGATACATGTTAGCTAGTTTTATTCACTAATAGTCAGAGTAAAGCTTTACAGCTTCAAGTTCTTCAAAAGTTGTAATTTTCCTGTCAGAATTTCAACTACTTTGTTAAGAGAGAAGAGACTTCAACATGAGTCACTCAAGAAATGGTACTAAGGATTCTTGTGTCAAAAAATGACATCCAGTCTCTAATATCTAGACTGCAGGATAAATTATTTAAAATGGACAAACTGAATACCAAATAGAAAGTTTCAAAGGAGAGTCCGGAAAGAAGATGGAACATTTAGAAATTCTAATGAAACAACAAAGTGCACAAATCAACAGTAGTGAGGAAGCTATAAATGATTGTGAAAAACTGAAGGTGGGTCTCAGATTGAATTTCTTTTAAAACAAAATAACTGGCTCATAGATAAAGTTGATGATTTAGAAAATAGACTAGGATGAAATAACATTAGAAATTATAGTATACTATACCTGAAAAGTGCAATGGAGGCAATATAATAAACTTTTTTAACAACCTGGCTACATAAAATATTAAATCTACCTGAAACCTTAATTTTTGGAAATGAAATGGCACATAGACAGTACCTCCAAAGAAGGAAAACTGACCACTAAATTCAATTATAGTTAGGTTTATGCCCAGCTTAGAAAAAGATCAAACATTCAAATCAGCATTGTCCAGCCCACCTATTAAAATAGGTTAACGTAATCAGATTTGACAATGATTTATGTAATAAAGTCTGGAGCATTTCTCCCCGGGCCTCCGCTGAAAACAGGCTCTGTGGAACCTAGTCGGACATTCCCGGTCAACAAATGTTAAATAAAATAAATAAAATAAAAATAAATAAAATAAAGTAAAGAGTAAAAGAAAATCCTGCTTTCACGAATTAAAGAAGTTAAATGAATATTAAAGCCACTTCGGTGCTTCCGAGAAAGATCAAATTATTTATTTGTGAAGGAACTAAAATATTTGGCATACTGGAGGAGGCACCCACTTTTGTTAACAAAAATAAACTGCTTGTTAATGCAGAAGAAATGGATTAGAACAGTTTGTTCCTCAACAGAAAGAGTGAGCTGAATTCTTGAAAAACTGCTTCTAAAATTAAAAAGCTTAAAAACAAATGACTTTTATTCTCTGATTATAGGACTTTATTTTCTGAAGCAATAGATTTACTCTTTAAGTAAAAGGTTTATATTGGACTTTAAGCTTCAATCAAAACATATGTAAGTATGTATTATATTTTAAGCTAATTTCATGATAATGAGTATAAATGGTTGGTTTTACTGTTTACTAGAATTGGCAACTTTAAGATTATATAAGTTAAGAATGTTATTTTATTTAACTTTGCTTACTATGTGCGTTGCTGGGTTAACAGAATGTCTAAGTAATATGCTAATTAGAAGTGGTAAAGTGTTGTTAATTTTGTTTTCTTTGTTCCTGTGTAACTCGTTCTGTTCACATGTTGTTTATGAGGCAATTAACACTTTTAAAAGCTCAAGAAGGAAAGAGCGTTCCAGTTGTGTGAAAATACATGGTTCTTGCTTGCTTTGCTTCCCACCTGCTCCTTGAGCTGTTTTAAAGAAAACGTAGGTCCTAGATGAGTTCAAAGTTCATCATATCTGTGAAAACAGGAAGGAACTTTTTTCAAGTAAATATGTGAGAGATCAATTCAAAATAACATATTTTTAATATATATATATATATATATATTTATATTTAGAGGTGAATAAATGGTAAAACAAAACTTATACCAATGTTCTGTCTTGAGCAATTGATGACATATAATTTGCTTACATTTTGCTGAATGTTAATAGCTTATGCTGTAGTGTTATTAACTCTGTGTATATTAATTGGAAGAAGTAAATTATTACTGATTAGAACATTTTAAAAGAATTAAGAAGAATGAGAAACTAACAGAAGAAATTAGCAGCTGCTGTGTGTTGTGAGCTGTCATCTTCATACGCTGCAATCAAATTCTAAAGTCAGGATGTGAAGCTTAGATCAGAACAGTAGTTCGCAATAGCTAAAAACATTCAGATTATACAAACATATATATATATATATATAGTCAAGTTTGCTTGTAATACTAGAACTAATAAGAAAAGTAAACATCTTATGAGTAATATGCAAATGCACAAGGAATGAAATATCTGCTATGTAAGATTAATAAAGGCGCATTATCAGCAGCTTGGAAGAACATTTACCTGGATGTCTCAATGCAACCCAGATATCCTTACCACAACAGAGATATGGCTAAAACCTGAAATAAAAGATGCTGAAATACTACCCTTGGTTATAATATTATAATAATATTAGGGTCAACAGCACACATAAAAAAGCAGGTGGAATAGCTATACTCTTGTCAAATATGCTCACAGTAATTCACTATACATGCACAGTCTCAGAATTTGGGAAAGCAGAAATTCTAATATCATTCCTAAAACTTAATAGAGCCAAGAACATATATGCATTGTTGTGCTATAAATTACCCCAGAACAGAACATTAAATATTTGAAAACATACTATTCTAGATAATATAATGACAAATTAAGTTATCCTCCTGGGTGATGTAAACATTGACTGGCAGTCTTTATCTGCAAATTCATCAATCAACAGCATGAACCTCCTTGCATTCACTCAACGTATTAATACTCCAACAAGATATGGCAAAAATAACTCCAAATAATCTATCTTGGACTGCATTCTGGTTACCAACCCATCTAATTTTACCTCCTCAGGTACCCTCCTTGGTACACTAAGTGATCACCTGCCAGCTTATACCCGAAGGAATATTAGCTCAAAAAATAGGAACTCCCCCTCCACCTCTCCTACATTCAACTTATTGTAATACATAAAATCATACACAAATCATTAGCCTGTCCATCTCGTACCTCTTTTATCACCCTATATTTCCCTAAAAGGACTCTTAGATCAGAAGACAAACAACTTCTCACCATAAATAAATCAAACAAATGCCTGAACAATGCCTGTACTCATCCTCAACATCAAAAAATGGAACTCCCTACCCCTATCCACCAGGACTATATCTAACATACCCACCTTTAAATGCTCCCTAAAAGAATACCTTATAAAATCATTGATCTACTCCCGTGTGCCAACCCTGGCTGAATTTACTCACTATACTTCGCTCGCCTCCTTTTAGCCTAAGTCACACCATACGTCATACCTTACAGCCCTCTCCAACCTCTTACTCTCTTCCTTTTCTGTTTCCCACTACCTTACCATATCCACCTTCGCTCTGCAGACTTTTCCTCTACCTCTTTCTCTTTTGTCCCTGCTCACCTACGTTACCTGAAGATACCCTACCCTGAACTCTTCTTATAATCTCCTTTTCTCTCCATTCATATTTCCTTTTATAACCCTAATATGAACTATGAACAACCTCTCTCATATGTATGGAGAGCACAGTATAGTGGGGATCGGGAAATGTTCCCTTTTCTACAATGTGGTGCGATCTCAGAGTTGATAAATATAATTTGTAGGAAAGTCAGGGGTGCAGGGGCATGTCCCCCTGGAAACACATAGATTTTTGTTTTGTTTGAGTTTTCATAAATTCAAACATATGGTCTTGAGCATATGCAGTTAGTTTCTAAAAACTCAATACTCTGACATAAACCCAAGTGTGCATGTGTGTGTGTGTGTGTGTGTGTGTGTATGGACATATATGTGTTATATATAATGATCGAACTATTAAAACATAAAATTTTCAGAAAAAATAATTAAAAAAAAAAGAAAAACTAAATGGTGTAGGCAGGGGGGCAAGCCCCCCTGCGCCCCCCGCACCCCCTGCTACTTAAATATACCAACTACGAGAACGCACTATATTGAAGTAAATGGAAATCTCCCCTTACAGAGATTTCTGTTTACACATTCCATATTTTGAATGTTCGCTATTGTCGTGTCGACAATATCAGATTCGATAATGTTGGCTTTTGGCAATATAATATAGACCCATATATATATATATATATATATATAGAGAGAGAGAGAGAGAGAGAGAGAGAGAGAGATATGGATCCCTATCAGTTGATCAAGTTTTCAAAAACTCAAAATTCATATCGGCGAATTGATATGATCAAATTTCTGAAAACCTGAAGCTTTCGGATGGACATTGCTGTACAGTGAGGATCAGGAATGTAATTCTCCTCAATGTAGTGCGATCTCGGAGTTGGTATATATAATTAGCAGGGGGTATGGGGGCACAGGGGGACTTGCCCTCGGCAAAACATAAAAAAAGATAGATTTTGTGGGTTTTTTAAATGTTTGAGTTTTCAGAAATTCAATCATATCATCTCACTGATATAAATTTTAAGTTTCTGAAAACTTGATTAATTGACATATATAGATATATATATATATATATATATATATCTATATATATATATATATATATATATATTTATATATATGGGTCTACTTCTATATTTTGAAGTTTCAAAACTTTGATTTTTTTCTCCATTTAAATGGTTTGAAGTTTCAAAACTTTGATCTTATGGTCTTGACCATAATAAATTTGAAGTTTTGAAACTTGAAATTTAAAAGTAGACTCAAATATATATATATATATATATATATATATATATATATATATATATATATATATATATATACACATACACATACACACACACACACACACACACACACACACACATACATATATACATGGATCTACTGCAAAATACCAAATTACTATAACATTGAACCACAAAACATCGAGACCATAATGTCAGAAATACAGAACACTGAAAATTTAGAACAAAACCCCATAACACTGAAAATTTAAATGATTGCATCCCATAATGTCAAATGTTGCAACCTACAAGTTAGTAATACCGCCTCCACCTCAAACATAACTAAACCTACAAACACACTTGTTTCAATGTTTCCGCAGGGGGGCAAGTCCTCCTGCTCCCCCCATACCACCTCATAAATTAAGTATACCAAATCTGAGATCACATTACAGTGGTGAAAAGATAAATTTCCCAGTCCCCACTGTATTGTGATCTCTATACGGAATGCCCAAATAATATGTCAGACATGTACCCATGATTGTGTCTTTCGGCTTTTCCTGGTTAGGGGTCGCCACAGCGGAACTCTGGTCCGCTAATGATTGGCAGTTGATTTTTATGTGCTCAGTTGCCAGCCCTAACGCACAACCTTCAATGAAGGTACGCCCATTCACACATGTCTCCACAGTAGGTGCTCTAGCTGAGAATCAAACGGGACAACGTCTTGCTGTGAGGCGACAACGCTATCGCAGCACCACCACCGCGGATATCAAACATGTACCCATATTTTCCTGGAAATACGTACATACTGCCAAAATGAAACCTTCCTCCCCTACTCACGTATCCCATCACTTTCCATAACACTAACACAACTTCTTTTAAATTAATGAATCCATCACTCAAAAACAGCAATGCTTAATCCTTATCTGATAAACTTCTTCTATACAACCTGAGAACTTCGTTTAAACCACAAAACGTACCAACCGCCATGTTTGTTTACTACAAACTACAACTTCTTAAAGTGATACCACAAAACTAACATTTTAAACCATAAGCAGTTAACACTTTCAATGATATATAACACGATTATTTAAATTTTCATTGTTATGTAATTTCAATGTTCTAACTTTTCAGTGTTCTGTACTTTCGACATTACAGTCTTGATTTATAGTAATTTAATATTTTGAAGTAGATACAAATATATATACATATATCCACACACACAGGGTCACATGCATATCCCCAGGTGACAATGCTAAAAAATGGAAGATCTCCTATGCGGCTTTTCCTCAAAAACATCTAATAAAACCCTAACATTGGGTAATGTTAATACAGAATGGCAAACCATATAATGTGAAAATTGAACCAGTAATAGACATCTATACAAGTTCATCTAACTTATAACCACACCAACTAGATATAACAAAGCCACGTCCAGACAATCCAACCTCAGTATCCGCACTAAATAAAATCTCATCCAGTGGAACTCTTTCAGATAGCCTAAGTGATCACTTACCAAGCTAAACCATACGGCATAAAACCAACACCTCCAAAACACATCTTTACAGCCTGGTAAGAAAACTTTCTCCTTTTCATTTGACACTTTACTAATTCACTACATTACCTTTACTTGGAACATAACTCATGATTCTCTCCATAGATGATGCTCTCTTTTAATTTAGTAAAATCTTCCTAGATGTTCTAAAAACACAGCCCCACCCCCCCCCCCTGCCAGAATGGAAAGAGTCAAAGCCAACCCTACTCTGTGGCTATACTTTACCAAGTAAAAAACTCATGAAACACCACCACTAAGTCTAAAATGTCAGCACAAAAATTAATACAGCTCCTACTTTACCATCATGTAGACATCTATGAACCCTAACAAAACAATTTATAAACAAAGATAAGAAATCCTATTACTCAAACAATGAAAACACACTAATAATCCAAAATTGTTGACCTCAGTCAGTAAACTTTAAAATCCAAAGTAAATTACACACCCAACAACAGACAGACAGAAGCAGGAGGATACATTGGCCATCCAATTCAGTACCTTCTTTACAGAAACAGGACTATCAGTAACCAACCAAGGGATTAATCAAGCTCTCCTACAAAACTTCTTCTTCCAAACAGTTCCCATGGATAATAATAAACATGAATATAACAAATCTAAAATAACTTCCCTGCTTAGTTTAGCAGAAGCATATCTATCAGTGTCAAGAAGGAGAGGAAACCAAACCAGAAGCAGATAAAAATCATGCAGCAACTGAATGTACCAAAAAACAACAAAAGAAGAATATAAGGTGAAGGATCAGATGAAAAGGCAAGGAATGTGGAAAATGTATAAATATAGTTGCAACTGCAGAAAACTCCTGGAACAACCTCATGTCAATCAGGATCTGATGCAGGAATGGTTAAGGAAAGGTGAATTTAAACCAGAAGATGAAAGGTTAATATTAGCAGCCTAGGATAGTGGACTACATACATATTGGGTTACAAAGTCCATTAAACATGTATGAGAAACAGACAAATGTGGGTTCTGTAAAGCAGAAATGGAAACAGTCACTTATCTTGTTGTAGGGTGTGACACACTAATGGCAGAAGGCATGTATACTGAAAGGCATGGTAATGTACCAAGACTGTTGTATTGGGGATTGTGCAAACATTATAATATTGAAATAGCTCAGAAGGATTGGAAACATGAGCCACAAAGCATTATAGAGCATGATTAAGTTTATATCACATGGGATCACCCATTATGAATGGGTAATGGTGCATTGGGATTGTGTGTTGGCATGATTTGTGGTATTTGGTTTAGACCATAGACATTGGAATTGTGATTATATATATAGATGCATAATAGCTACTTTTGGGTGGCATATTATAGTGTGTGTGTGTGTGTGTGTGTGTGTGTGTGTGTGTGTGTGTGTGTGTGTGTGTGTGTGTGTGTGTGTGTGTGTGTGTGTGTGTGTGTGTGTGTATATGCATGTGCACACACGTGGGTCCACTACCAAATTTCGCAATTTCAAAACATGGAATTTCTGATTACCAAAGTCCAGAGGATCAAGGTTTTGAAATATCGAAACTTGTCAATGGAGATAGTTGTACAGTGCAGAATGAGAACTTTTCCATTCTCTTCATTGTAGTGCAATCTTGGAGTTAGTAAATTTAAGTAGAAGGGGTGTGGGAGTGCAGCCCCCCCCCCCCACATGGGAGATGCAGAGGGGGGCTTGCCCTCCTGCAAAAATGTGAAATTATAAGTTTTAAAGTTTTGGATTTTTTTTAGGCTCAATATTTCAAAACCTCAACCCTCTTGGCTTTGGTAATCAGAGCTTCGATGTTTTGAAATTTCAAAATTTGGTAGTGGACTCGTGTGCATATGAGTGTGTTTGGATGCAGCAATTGCTGTAACAGAAAAGAACAGAGAACTGTGGTACACAGGCACATGGGCACCTACCTGATGCCTATCTGTTTGGCAGATGATGTTGGCAGTGTGTTTTTACTGCTACAGGTATGTGTGGTTACAACTTGACAACTGAATTGGCCACTGTGTCTGACTTACAAATGGTAACTCACCAAAATTTGAAAATGAGTACAGATATGAGTGGGAGTATTATTGGCACAAAACTGCAACAAGATCCATTGAAACCATTGCTAGGTCATCTGCAGATTGCTTAAAAAATAATTGTGGTGTAAAACACAAAGCTTATGACAGTCACTTATTTTTTTTTATTTCTCAAGGAACTATATTCTTGGTTAGGAGTGAATAGAAAAGGATGCAGCAGTGTAGACTGGAAGGTAGTAGTGACATTAACTCGTACTGAAATGTGTGCACATTGCTAGGGGTAGTGATAGTGTGCATTATATTGTACTTACAGAGAAATACATTGAGTGACATCAGAAAATGTGCAATGGAAATTTCACTGGCTTTATACTAAACAACAGTAAGGATGAGTAGATGGTAACACTAATGGCCTGTCTGAGGGGTTAAATGATTGACAACTCTGTTATTATATAATGATCTGTCTGAAATAAGAATATTATTTGGTGGATGATAAGTAGGGTTGCCACCTTCCTTAGTGGCTAAAACCGGAATAAAGCCACGCCCCTTGTGTCACTAGTAACCCCCACCCACCCCACCCCTTCTCCCGCCCACATTCCGCCCATTTTGTGATGTCGCGTTGACATCACTCGGTGGGAACGCCCTCTTTTTTCATTCCTGCTGCCTGCTTTTGGCTGATCTACTATGCTTTTCTGAAAAAAAGCATAGTAAATCAGCCAGTTTACAAACTCCGATAGTCAGTTTCCTTTTTGAAACAGAATACCAGAGTTTTTACAGTGTTTCCCGGACTACCGGAGAATCAGTTTGATTTCCAGATAGTCCGGAAAAAAAACGGAGGGGTGGCAAGCCTAATGATAAGACCATTTGCTTACAGACATATCAACAGCTGTGAGTAGCCAATAGGAATTCTAATAAGCAGAGCAAAACACAGTTTCTGGAATACTTAGACTCCTGCATGCTAAGGATTGATACAAGCATTTTCTAACATTATTTTCTGTGAAGGTGCTATTCAGATGACATGATTAAGAAGAGACATGAGGGAACGCTTTTATTGGCACACCACGCAGAGAGTTCTATTCTTATACATAGGAAACTAATTAAACCTTGCAGGGCAGGAAATATGATACCGTGGCTTACTGAAGGAGGGAAAATGGGAGAAGTTACTTAAGAAGGAACTGAAACAATTAAAAGCAGTATCTTCCAGAAATGTCTGTTTTCTCAGCAGTGAGTTAATATTTCCGTATGCTTTTTAAAAGCATAAGTAACACATCAGTAGAAAAAACATTTGTAAGAATCACTGCAGAACAGTAAGCGGTACTAGTACAGAGGCCTCTCAAAATGAATACAACGTGTCTGTTCTTCCATTCTATGTCAACAACTGTTGCACTATGGGGAAGGTTTAGCTTTAGAAGAAAGCAAGCTCTGATCAGGATGTGACTCCTATCTGATTTTCTTCTCTTATTGCTGTTTAGAAGTTTTTGCTTTAAGGATGAGCTTTGTCTTTTGATAACTAATTTTATACATTCCTAGGATGTGTCTGTGTAATTCATCTATATAAAAACAAACTGATGTCTCTTTAGCATTTATCCTTAAACTGCTGTGAGCATGTTCCTGTCTCAGATCATTTAACTTAAAGCTGTACTTTTGTTATAGTTGTATTGTCTACATGTGGAGCCTTTTGCCCCAGGCCTCTACTGAAAATGGGCTACTAACCCAGTCAGACCTTCCTGGTAAAAACAAGTCAAATAAGTAAATAATAAATAAATGCCTTTCCCCAGAAAGTCATTGAGGGTAACAAATACAAGAAAATTAGCAGTGTCTACTACTTGCTGATGAACACAGGTTAGCAATGTGTAGAAATTCAAGAAATGATAAAAAAACAAGCATTTGTTTTTTAATTCCTTTCCTATAGTGGTCCTTTAACACCATTTCTAGTATAGAAGATACACATGAATGGAAGGAAGCTAACATTCTGGCATCAGCTAAAGCACTAAACAGATTATTAATAATAATTCAGTTGATTTAATAGTAAAAGCATAACATAAATCATTTTTTTTCTCTCATTATTTTATGCTCATGAGACACAAACTAGAATTTATAGGATTCATGCCTCTACAGATTTACTTGATAAAGTGAATTATTTTAAAACTATTTCTTGTCCTTTATCTAATCATAATGCACTAAGTATTAATATATTAAGGGATATAAGGAAATTTCAGATTATTTATAGAATCCAGTATATATGATGAAATTAAACTAATTTAAGAATTACCTTAAGGAACAAATCAAAAGTTTTTTTTTTTAACATTGAATGATAATGGTCAGGTTAATAACATCAGGGACTTCTAAAACTGCATAGTAAAGATAGAATGGAAAGATGGGACAGTAATAAAATGAAAGAGCAGGATAAATTGTTAGAAATACAAGATGAAATTAAAGCTGGATCTGTACAACAAACAAGGAAATTATATAATACTTAAAAATGAATGACAAAATATCAAACAATTTTAATGAATGAAGTGGGGATAGCTTTAGAAAAAAATATAACTGTAAGGTTATATGATAACTTCAAAAAATCTACATAGATTAGCTAACAGAAGTAAGATGTTAAACAAAAAGGCACAAATCAATGATATCTGAAATCCTCATACTAATAAGCTTACTTCAGATATAGAGGAAATGCTTAATATTTTTAAAATATTCCATCTGGAGCTTAATAAAGATAAAAATAATAATCCTGATGATTACAAAATTGATAAGTATTTTTACAAGAAATGTTACTAATAAACTTAAGGACTAACAAATATCTCTCTTGAATAAGTCTGCTAGTCTAATAGATGTTAAAGAATCTTGAAAAAAAGGGAAAATGATAAGGTCTAGGGTTAGATGGTTTAAGTATGGAATTATATATTCTGTTTCTGTTAAATGTTTTACAATTGCTGAGTGACATTTTCAGGGCAATTTAGAGTGACAAAACAATTCCTCCCACATGGAAATTTTCTGTAATCTCACCTATAATTAAACAAGGAATGGATAATAAGTTAGTTTCCTCATACAGACCTATTTCATTATTAAACATATACTATAAAATACTTACTTCCATCTTCACCACAAGATTAAGAGATATAGTAGATTAATTAATAAAGATCAAACAGGATTTATCATCAATAGATTAACACATGATAGTATAAAAAATGGTAGCAATTATCTTCAATTTAGCAAAAGGAATGAAAAAGACATTGGTCCTAATTGGCTTAGATATCAGGAGAGTATTTGATTCTGTAGATTGCAACTACTTCTTTAAAACTTTAAAAGTGTTTGAATTTCCAGAAGAATTTACTGGAATATTAAAAAAACTGTATAGGAACTCCAAAGCATGTATTAAAATTGAATCTTACATTTCTCAATGATTTACTTTAAGCAAAGGCACAAAACAAGGGTTTCCCTTGTCCCTTCTATTTGCATTAATTACCAAACCTTTAGTTAAAAGTATAACAAACAATAAAAAAATTGATTGTCAATCCAAAATACAGCTTTTTGCAGATGATTTTTTACCAACTATAGGATATTTAAATCATTCAGTTAAATAAATAAAGGAGGAAATTGAAAAGCTTCAGAAAGTATCACTGCTGAAATTTAATAATAGGAAAAGTGATATTTTAGTGTTAAATCAATTATTAAATAGTATGTTTAAAGACAAATATAAATATGATTAGTAAGTAAAAAAAAACTAAAATATTTAGGCTTAAAAATTTATCAAGGTATGAGTAAGATTATTAGTAATAGTTTTGAAAAAAAAAAAATTGAAAAAGTGTTACTTTTTATTAAAAAATTGATGTTACTACTTATTAAAATTATTATATCACCCAAAGTAATATATATGTATATTGCATTCAATAGCTGTAATACGTGTCAAAAAGAACTTTAACGGAAATTGAAAACATGTTAACTTCATTCTTATGGTATCCTTAAAATCCAATTGATTATAGAAATCATGTAAGATTATGGGATTATGGTGGTATTATCTTATGAGATGTAGAATCTTACTCTTTTGCTGCAAATTTTAACTCTGTTATAATCTGGATAGACTCATCTTATACTAGTTAATGGAAAACCATCTAGGAGCAGATTATACTAAATTCTTATAAGTTTGTAAAATATAATAAATTAGAAAAATATAACAATATTTTCATCTGGTTAATAATATTCACTTTAGATGGAAGTTAATTTCAATTTTCAGAGTCTGGACATATGAGATACAAACATAAAACAGATAAGAGATATGTTTTGAAAACTCCATTAAGATCAAAATGGATTTTTTTGTGTTTTCTCACTGCACACACTTCTAGATTTAAGGAAACTAAGAATGAAGTTAAAATTAATTTACTAAAAAAAGAATGGATTAGTATTATAGTATGACTGCTTTAAAAAGGAAAAGTTAAGTTTCCAGAATATTTAATGAAAGACTATAAGTTGGATGAATCGGTTAACCAGTTAACATTATCTATCGGTAAGAGAGTAAATGAGTTTATAGATAATCTACGTGAAGAGGAAAAGAACACTGTTCCCCCAGTATATGAATGTATGAATGCTATCATAGCAGGTAAATTGACCTACAAAGCAAGCTTGTCCAACTTATATAAGTTAATTATACCATTTTATGTGGAAATATGTAAACAGAATGTTTGTTGTGCCATATAAAATCTCTGAGTTTAGTAAAATTACTTCTTCAATTTGTTGGAGATATAGTAAAGATGTAAAAGCTGACTGGACACACTTTTATGAATTGTTAAAAAAATAGGTATACAGTATATTGGGAAGAGGTAAGTATGTTTTTAAGGGGTTATGGCCTGATAATTGTTCTTTAACTAGATCTATAATACTAATGAATGTTTAACTTCCAAAAGCTAAACAACAAAAAAATATTTTGCAGCCTTTTAGCAGTTGCTATAAAAGTTATCATAAAAATTGGATATCAAAATCAGTTCCTGCATTCAAAGAATTTTTAAATTTAAGAAGAATACTGTGTAAAACTGAAAAAGAAGTGATCAGAATAAGATATATAAATCATACTAAGACTTTTAGGGGTTGAGATAGCCTTGAAATGTTGTAATTGAAATACCAAGACTCTTAATATGTTAATTGTGAAAGATTACCTTCATGATTCAATGTATTCCTAACATTGTATAACAGTATCTGATATTGAATTTCTTTCTGTGTATATATTGTAAATATGTCAAATCAATAAAAAAAATTCTTAAAAAAAGGAATATAACCAGCGAGTAGGCTGAGGTTAAATATGTATGCAAGGGAGTCAGTAAGTAAGTGTTTACACTATAAAGAAACAGTCTGGTGTTGTGTGTGAGCTGATAGACCTCATTTTTGGTGTTTTAGATTGGGCATTTAGTTGTCATGTGGTGATGATAGGGGTCCATGCTGATGTGATGAGGTATGAGAGAAAGCATGGTAAAGACAGGAGGAGAATTTTGAGATAAATTTGTTTAATAAGTACATAAGTGATACCCCCCTGAGTTTGAGTAGCAGGTACCATCAGATATAACCTCTGTATATTGGTCATAAGGTTCCTGGCATAAATGAAGAATCCTTTATAGTTATCATTAGCAGAGGTAGAAATATTGAACTTATGTCTCACTCCTTACTAATTTTGATAATCTGAATTAGTACATTATTTACTTTTCTGAGTTCTGAGTGGTGGGATCTGAGGAGTCTTTGTTTTTTCTTCTTGATATAAAATTAATGTTTATTTCTGAACTTGGCATTGCACTTGTGAGGAATAGGGAAGAGATCTTGATAGTGGAGTTTAGTTGAGAGTAAAAGTCATTGGTAAATGAGGCTGTTTTGGTTATGGGCTCTTTGTGTGATGTAGAGCTTTGGAATTTCATAAGACTGATATTTAGTACTTGAAGATGTCTCTAATGACAGTGGGATTTAAAAGCACCACTGTCTAGGATCTTGTGGAAAATATTATGACATAATGGTTAGATTTGACCAGAGAGGGGATAACTACAGGTGAGGCACATAATGACACCATGTTTGTCAAAACCAAATCTAGAATGTTTGGACCCTAGTGGGGGTTGTCAATAATTGGACTAGAGTGAAGGTGTTTTTGATACCCATTCTGGCTTCCATCTGCATGATGTGCACCCATAACCCCAAAACACCTGACAGTTAACCACAAAACACCTGACAGTTCAGGAAATGATACATGTGCCAGTTGATGCATTCAGGTTTATTGCTGTGTTCCTTTTTTGATGGCAGCATATACAGCATCCACTGTGGCAAGTATATGCGGCAGGTGGCATACTGTGTGAAATCCATTCATCACTGGTGTCCACTTCACCCATCTCTGTGGCATCCATGCATATGCCCTCATAGGTGACATCAGACAGTCAAGGAACTACTGTAAGTTCTGCTTGGATAGTGCCAATGAGATCCAAGTATTATTCCTGGTGTACCCCTGGAAAAGTCTGGTGGCAGGATAGTCTTACCTGCTGTGACTTTGTAATGTCTAGATCTTAATGTCATGTGCCTCCATCCCTTTGCACATGCTATGCAAGATGTTCAGTTTTTGGGCTGACATACCATATCAAGAGTATTGTAGAATACACTTTCCATGGCTGAACACACCCTTTAGTACTAGGCCAGTGAACCACCTGTTTGTCATTGCCATCTTCTACATTAGCCACAACCATATGTGCTATATTAATGAACATGAGCTAGGCTTGTGCTTGCTTATAGTTAAATATGCATATTATATTGTACATGGTCCACTATAACCTATATCTTGGTGTTTATTTGGTGTATTTTCTGAATCTCAGAATGATCATCTGTGGTGCACTGGCATACTCAAGATACACATACAAGGTGCTAATCTGCACCTCTATATTATTCCATGCTGTAAGGTTTGGACATGCAGAGGGATTGCAGTTTGCTTTTTATTTGACTTATTCAAGTTTTAAAATATTTTAATACCATGACAAGAATGGATCCCATTCCTAAATAGTGCTATAATTGAAGTTTATAAAACCAATTTTGCTTAAACTTTTGATGTTTGTCAAGGGCGCTCTTTTCAGCAACAGCAATGTTCCCAGAATGATCTCCTTATATAGGTTTACATATATTAGTAACATATTTAAGGACATTTAAAAATTCTTTATCATTAATCGCATTGCTCCTACTACCACTGGAAGCCCTTGGGGATACTTACCCTATATTGTTCTTGTTTCTGCTCCCATGGGCCTGATTCATTAACATCCACACTAAGTGTAGCTACTGTGTACGTGGTGCGACATGCACATGATTTGCATTATTTGGTATTCAATAAATGAATCTACTCTTAGTGTTAAGCCACTAAACAAAGGTAAATGTCAGAATATGCTAAGGAAATTATAAGTAGCCAAATTACATAATTAACCAATCCAACATGGCAGAAGGTATAAAGAAATTGTGTACAAACAAAAGAGCCATTTGCCCTGAAATCCAAAATTTTTTACAGCCACAATTACACTTAGAAAAAAACATGTTACCAGTTGTTGCTGCCATTATAAACCCAAGTATGCAACAGGCTTTAATTCAAGGTGCTGTTTCTGTTGCTAGACCTCGAACAAGGAGAAAGCAGGTGTTTAGACACATTTTGACTTATCATGGACTTCACGACACAAAAATTATAGTGCGTTACCAGGTGGACAGGGAAACACTATAGACAGTATGCAACCTCTACCACCCTCACCTAAGACCTCAGGGAAGTCATGGAAAATCCATCCCAGTGGAAGCAAAGGTATGTGCAGCATTATATATACTAGCTACAAGTACTTTTCAGACACCCACAGGGGATATATTATGGTTGTCACAGGCCTCATCTTCCAAAATATTAAATCCGTTTCTAAATGCAATGCTACAAGATGCAAGGGAGCCTATCTGTTTCCCATACACCCCAAGAACCATGCATCAATTTTATGCAAAAGCACACTTCCTTGAAGTTTTGTAGGCCATGGATTCCACATACATAGAAATAAAAGCCCCATTGAGTGAACAGGGAAGGAGGTACATCAATAGAGAAGGACACCAGTCTATAAACTGCCAGGTTGTTTGTATTGCCCAAGGGATAATCTACAATGTCTGTGCGGGTAACCCATGCAATTTTCACAAATCACACATATGGCACACCTGCAAGCTGCACACAAGGTATGCTAGGGATAGCTTTCCACAAGGGCATCTAGTGGGAGATGTGTGTTATGCCCTAGAGCCATGGCTCATGACACCAGTAAGAAACCCACACTATCCCACTGAACAAGGATACAATGATGCTCATGCTCAGACTAGGAAAATCATTGAGTGTCCATTCTCAAATGAATGCAATGTATAGACACATCGGGAGGTGCCCTGCACTACAACCGGCCACCTCTGCTAAAATACTTGCAATCTGTTCCATGTTGCACAATATCATTCTCTGGAGACAGATCAACAACTAAAGCTAGGGTCACAGTTCCCAGTATCATAGGTATGGACATCTGCTCCAGAAGACAGATATGAGGAGTATGAAGGAGAACCACTAGCTACAGATGCTGCTGGTAGGCGTAGGTGTGCACAATATGCCATGGCTCTGGGTAAGAGGCAAAGGATACCACACACAATGAATACCTAAAAAAGAATAATAGCCTTAGCACAGACAAATATTAAAAATGATGCCTGCCAAACTGCACACTCTTTATATAACTCTGTAATGGTTGTATTCTGTTAGCATCAGACATAGGCAACCCCCAAGGAGACATCTTGTATCTGCATTATTACCAACGTAAGTCTGGAACCTGTATGGAAAAAGCGATACAGTCAAATAAATGAATACTGTGTTATGCAAATTCTCATATGTCCCTAAGATGGAACATGTCCCAGGTGTACAGTAATGTCAGTAATACCTTATGAGTGATGCTCACAATATACAGCTATGGATTTTGTCCACTAATGTGCATCAAGCCTTTCAGTTGGCCACGTATATAAACCAGTGACCAGGAGAAAGGATAGTATCATCTGCACGAGTTTAACAGTAATCATCATCATCAGAGGCTACCAATACTCTGACATCAGACAGCAGGCGTTCCACAGTACCACTGGCAGGATCAAGTAAGCAAAAAGAAAAAGAAAAAAATACAATAAACTGATAAAACCTATGTTATGTGAAACATATATTACAAATTAAAAGGTGCTAAAGCAATAACATGAAATAATGTTCAGTTACACATGCATCTACCTTTTGGATATTAGTAAGAATACAGAATGTGTGCCTAACATGTACAGGTCATGCAATGACAGAACCAGATGTCCCTCAATATAAAAAAGAGACATGAAACAGGCATGAGAAGCATCACCAAGCAAATGGCAGAAGAAACAGAGGAACATTACCTTTACAACTGCAGAATAAAACACATCTCATAGAAAGTGTTTACTGGGCTACCTCACATCCCCCCTCCTTCTATATGTATATATATATATATATATATATATATATATATATATATATATATATACCTACGGTGACAATTATTTAATTGTATTGCATACCTGTAAGTTCTGCAGTAACACACTTGCATTGTCTTCCACATCAGCCTCAACATCAAGGATTCTGTGCGAACGCTGTGCTGAGCTGTCTGGATCTCTTACAGTGGACAGCAACTCTTCTATTTCGGTCATTGGTGGTTTGGTAATAGGTCCACCCTCCATAGCAAGTAATTCACCAGCCGCACCCAGATATGACCACAGAAGGACTTGTCACCTCTGTCTGTCTCTAATAGGAATGACCCATGGTGATGTACGTCCTGAATGACCATATCATTTTCAGGATCAGGGTGTGGC
>NC_056746.1:1347266558-1347494058 GCF_019279795.1 Protopterus annectens
ACCACTTAATTGCTTCTAGGCTTTACAGAGCTAGAGAAATACTATTTTTCCAAATGTTTCTGCAACATGTATGGCTAAATATCAACTGAAAGCTATTATGCTACATTCAAGGATTGGATTTGCATCCCCCCCCGGAAACTGCTTTTGGCTACATTGGGTAGGAAGATTATAATAAAATGTCACTTGCCTCCATCCTCTTCATTTCATGTTTTTTGAACAGTTATTCTCTTCACAGGTATAAAAAATAGATACAAACATCTGTATATTGATTGAAAAAAGTAATACTGCAATCTTTGACATTAAATTGTTTTCATTACTAAATGATTAAAAGGCACGTACTGCATAAACTATTATAAAACATTATAATAAAACTGTGCTTTCCTCTACCAGAATTATCTTTCATTATTAATAAGGTGCAGCTATCGTTAAGAGCTAAAATGCAGGTTTTACATGTCAGGTTGAGACAGCTGTATAGAGTGCATTACATTTTCATTAACTGTTCTTTAGTCTAAAACATTTTTCTTCTATACAGATTGCATTTCTTGGTTATTCACTTATGAATTTAACATGAAAGCCAGTTGATAGTTCAAATAATCTCTGGGTAGAGAAGCACAGTAGCTCAGATAAATACCTCTTTCAAAATGAGTCATTAATTTTATATAGATCCGGGTATATATATATATATATATATATATATATATATATATCTATGTACATGAGATCAGAAACACTGGAAAGTAACCAAACAATACAGATCATTGATTATAAAGGATGTTTAGGGGATAGCACTTCAGATGTTTTTAATTTAAACTGTTACTGCTTTAATTTGCAGTTTCTAAGATGGCAATGATCTTTTTTCTGTATTGCTGTTAACTTTACTAGAATTTGCAACTAATAACAATATGTAAGTGGGTCAGCTGAGTCTCTTTATCAGGTAGGGTGTTTTGGTACAATGCTGAGCAAACTAAAAAGCGCAGCATCTAATCATTATCACAAACATTTTAATAATGAAAAATAATTCTGAACAGTCCAAAATTATTTCCATTTAAATTAGCTTTAAAGTTGGCATTCATACATACAGATACCATTGAACTGACTAGACTGAATAGGTAAGGGTGAATGTCAAATAAAAATGTCTTCAGATAGTACTTATCTAAATGTATGATTTTTTTCTTGAAATTCCAACATCCATTGCAATGGCACTTCTGTGATGCACACATAAATCAGCAGTACAATATTTAATATCTGAAGCAAATAGAAAGGTTGAGAAACCTAATAATTAAATCCAGACCTCTGCGTTGTGAAGCATATGTTCTAATCCCACTAACCCATCCTCTTTTAGAGTGATTCTGATCTGAGAGCTTATGTAACTATAGCCTTCATTTCACAAAGAAAGGATTACATTTTTCGCCAAGAGATTTGCAGTACATATCTGGCAAAGAAATCAGATTTCAGTATCAGCTATATTTCAGCCTCTGACAAGCAACACCTACATTAAGATGCAAACTGAAAAAAAGATGTTGCTGGCTGAGCTTTGAAGGTAGTTCTCTTAGCATATTTAGCGGTTTCTGTAATCATCTGAATTGCCAAAGATCATGCAATCAGCAAGTATATTGTCCTAAAATATCTATGATTGTGGTTTTCTGAACAGTGTATTTTATGTTTTTTTCCCTCAGAAATGTACATGAGGATGGGTTGTACTTATTTAATCTAGAACTGTTGCTTAATCTAGAACTGTTGCAAGGACTAGTGTCAAAGTCATGTAATGCTGTTTTTGTGACACAAGAAACATCTTTATAATGACAAGCTGTGATGTCATAAGTATAAGCTCATGAGGCCATATTTAGGGGCTTTGTATAACTACATGACCATAATACTCTTTCCTTTGAATTTAGTACATGTAAATCTAGCAACTACAGTAGCCATCATAACTGCAGCATGAATGCTTTTACGTTTAAAATCCTGTTTGATATAAGATGCAGGAGTGGATGTATGGAGACTCCTAGAGGTATTAACTACCTGCTTTGCTAATACTTTTCAACACTTCCAGTGCACAACTATAGTGTCACTTGCAGGGTTATAGGTACATGTGATCGCTGCATTGGTGGTCGACCAGCTTTAGTGAGAGAATTTGATGTCATGGTGAGTTTTGCTAAAATGTATTGTATTGTGAGCTGGTGGGGTGCATTTAGGGTTCTCCCCTATTTACTTCATGTGGTATGACTGTGGATTTGGTATATATAATGTTGAAGGTATAGGGATTTGATCACCACATTGGTCATCTAGGGGGTTGCACCCCTGCAAAAAATATTTCATTTAAAAAAAAAAAAAAAAAACAGTGAACCAAAAAAAAAAAGATTATTGATGGCTCATAGGTAAACCCTGCAGTTGGGGGGGGGGGGGGTACATGCCCATGGTACAGCATGGGAACAGAGTAGAGGACAGCACATGCCCAGTAGATACATAAGAGTTGACCCTGTAGTCAGGGACTTGGGGACACACATAGACATCTAGCCTTTGACCATCACATGTCTACAGTAGTGAGTAAATCATTCTATATTGTGTAACTTATATACAAAGGTATGGCATCTAAGTCCAAGGAAGTCATTGTTCCACTGTATTTGGCATTCATCAAACCTATCATTGAGTACAATGCACCCTTTGGTATGTACCTAACCAGGCATATCCAACAACTGGAATGTCCACAGAGGTTCCTCACTAAAAGAATACAAGGCGTAAGTAATATGTCCTATGCAGACCGCCTCAAGACCACTATCCTTGTATTCTGTCTCCTGCAGGCTGTTGAGTGGAGATCTATGCCTGGCATACAAGCCATTGTCAGACCCCATTCTGATGGAACTTCTACATATCCACAAATACACAAAACAAATAGCAAAAGAATTATTATGCCAGTGATATAAATAGGACCACCTGGAAAGACAGATCTGTATCCCAGAGACTACCCCTTCTCTGGAAGAGGCTCCCCATCCATGTGAAGCAAAGTTCCTCCCTAACCCTATTCAAGTTCAACTTGGACAATTAGTTGGGGAACAGGAAATTCATCCCTGGTTTGGCACTGTGTCTCTAGTGGACACAAGCAGCCTGTAAATGTTTCACCTCTCAAGCCCCTGTTTACACTTATCAAGGGTACCAGAACTTGTAAGAGATTTGGGATGCATGGCTAGGCTTAAAAAGGTCCTAGTGGTCATTAGCCTAGTAAACACCTATGAACCTAGTGTAGACATAAAATGTCTAGCTGTATGGCAATCCCTGCTTCCTCCTGCTTGAATCCAACCTTAATATAGAACTCGCCTGCTTCTTCCTTTGGCATCTGTCAACACACAACATACTACTCTAAATAACATACAGACATAACATTCTTCTTTCTGAAGTTTTAAGTCTTATCCAGTCTACAACTAAATTGTTTATAAAATCCATGTATTAGTTTGTTAGTTTTTGTACATGCAGTTCATATCACCTGAGTCCAGCTTGTGAAATAAAACTCAGACTCGGTTTACAAGTTCAGCAACTTACTGATTCATTTCCACTGAAAAATATTCAAGATAGTGAGTACATAAATATATAAATTCAGAGTCTCGAGAAATAGTCCACTCTATCCTGTAAAAATTTATATTTAAGAAATATAGCCCTTCCTGCCTCCAGATGAACATTTCCATTTTACCTCCCAAGTACACATTGCCTACCTCTCTGGTTCATACGAACAAAGTCATCAAAGTGGAAGCTGTGAGTTTGCTGCCAAATTTTCCCTTCATAACTGAACATGTGCTGAGCATCTTTAGAATAATGGATGGATACAGCCAAATTTCTTTGTTATTCACTGTAACATCTTAAAATGCAGGTCTTCTAGCATGACCAATCATCATTGTTACAAATATACTTTTTTATAGGAAACTAGCTAGACTTCTATAAAATTTGCCCATAATTTATTTTATTTTATTTTTACAATTGCTAACAGAGTATGTCTGACTGAGGATGAGCCCATTCTCACCAGATGCCTGGGAAGAAAAGCTCAAAAAAGAACAGTTAAAAAACAGAAATAAACAGAGTACAGATAGCTTCAGATACGTGATAGACATTAAGTATGGAAGTCGCAATACATTCCTGTAGAAAACTTACATAACAGTACAAAATACATACAGTACAAAAATAGTTCAATCCACAAGTAATAGTAAATAAGTGCAAGACATATATGGTAGTAACTACAGATGTAAAAATATCTCAGAAATAAATACAGAAATAAAACAAAGGGGCAAGCCTTGCAGTACAGAAATGTAAAAATGAAAAAAAAAGCAGTAGGGTTAAGTAGGGTTGTGATAGGAGCGGATCCGTGAGTTCAGCAGATACTCCTTTAAGGCTTTTTTGAAAATAAGGGTATTGGATATAGTTCTTCAAGACAGAGGAAGTTTGTTCCAAGCTGAGACAACAGAATAACAGTAGAGATATGGTCCAAATGTTTCTCCTGGGCTTGTAGATGTCTAAGAGAAGATGATTAGCATGATGGAGAGAGCAATTTGGAGTATAAAAGGTGATGAGGGATATGATGCTGGGGCAAGCAGTTGGTTTGTTGATAATGGAGTGACCGAGGAGCAGTTGAGGTAGTAAGTAAGAGATGGTAAGGGAGTTCAAGCCAGTTTAGAGCTTTGAGAGACAGGCAGTTGTGCAAGTTGCATGACTGATTTGCTGCGAACCTAGCTGCCTTGTTATAGGTGAGTTCAAGTTTAGAATTTAAGGAGGATTGTAGGTTGGTTATGATCGGTAAGCCATATAGCAGACTGGGAAGTAGATAAGCATGTGCAAGGGGACGTCTGGAGGGTTTGGTGAGGAATTTATATCTATAGAGCAGGCCTAAATTATGGTGAGTCTTTTTTATACAATTTAGGATGTGAGGATCGAATTTAAGTTGATCATCAATGACGGCACCCAAGAGCTCGGTGTGCATTTCAGCATTAATTATAATGTTGTCATGGGATGTGATAATAAATGATTATTTAAGATGGAAAGAGTTCTGGGAAGGAATAAGAGAAGTTTAGTTTTTGGGATTAAGGGCAAGCGGATTGTCAGTTCGCCATTGTTTGATGGAGCTGAAGGAGTTTTGGGTTAAAGTGTGGAGGTGAGAAAGATTATCAGAAGTGCAGATGATAGTGGAATTGTTTGCATATTGTATGAGAGAAGATTGGGAGCAGGAAGTATGAAAACAGTTTGTGAAGATGTTAGAATGGAGTCTTGAGGTACACCAGTATTTGCAGGAAGGATTGAATGGAAGTCCTGAGGTACAGCAGTATTAACAGGAAGGATAGAATGGAGTCTTGAGGTACACCAGTATTAACAGGAAGGATAGAATGGAGTCTTGAGGTACACCAGTATTAACAGAAAGGATAAAATGGAGTCTTGAGGTACAGCAGTATTAACAGGAAGGATAGAATGGAGTCTTGAGGTACACCAGTATTAACAGGAAAGATAGAATGGAGTCCTGAGGTACACCAGAATTAACAGGAAGGATAGAATGGAGTCTTGAGGTACACCAGTATTAACAGGAAGGATAGAATGGAGGCTTGAGGTACACCAGTATTAACAGAAAGGATAGAATGGAGTCTTGAGGTACAGCAGTATTAACAGGAAGGATAGAATGGAGTCTTGAGGTACGCCAGTATTAACTGGAATGATATAATGGAGTCTTGAGGTACGCCAGTATTAACAGGAAGGATAGAATGGAGTCTTGAAGTACACCAGTATTAAAAGGAAGGATAGAAAGGAGTTTTGAGGTACAGCAGTATTAACAGGAAGGATAGACTGGAGTCTTGAGGTACCCCAGTATTAACAGGAAGGATAGAATGGAGGCTTGAGGTACCCCAGTATTAACAGGAAGGATAGAATGGAGGCTTGAGGTACACCAGTATTAATAGAAAGGATAGAATGGAGTCTTGAGGTAAACCAGTATTAACAGGAAGGATAGAATGGAGTCTTGAGGTACCCCAGTATTAACAGGAAGGATAGAATGGAGTCTTGAGGTACAGCAACATTAACAGGAATGATAGAATGGAGTCTTGAGATACAGCAGTATTAACAAGAAGGATAGAATGGAGTCTTGAGGTACACCAGTATTAAAAGGAAGGATAGAAAAAAGTCTTGAGGTACAGCAGTATTAACAGGAAGGATAGAATGGAGTCTTGAGGTACAGCAGTATTAACATGAAGGATGAAATGGAGTCTTGAGGTACCCCAGTATTAACAGGAAGGATAGAATGGAGTCTTGAGGTACCCCAGTATTAACAGGAAGGATATTAACATGAAGGATAGAATGGAGTCTTGAGGTACCCCAGTATTAACAGGAAGGATAGAATGGAGTCTTGAGGTACAGCAGTATTAACAGGAAGTACAGAATGGAGTCTTGGGGTACAGCAATATTAACAGGAAGGATAGAATGGAGTCTTGATTTATCCCAGTATTAACAGGAAGGATAGAATGGAGTCTTGAGGTACCCCAGTATTAACAGGAAGGATAGAATGCAGTCTTGAGGTACCCCAATATTAACAGGAAGGACAGAATGGAGTCTTGAGGTACAGCAGTATTAACAGGAAGGATATAATGGAGTCTTGAGGTACAGCAGTATTAACAGGAAGGATAGAATGGAGTCTTGGGTTACAGCAGTATTAACAGGAAGGATAGAATGAAGTCTTGAGGTACAGCAGTATTAACAGGAAGGATAGAATGCAGTCTTGAGGTACCCCAGTATTAACAGGAAGGATAGAATGGAGTCTTCAGGTACAGCAGTATTAACAGGAAGGATAGAATGGAGTCTTGAAGTACACCAGTATTAACAGGAAGGATAGAATGGAGTCTTGAGGTACAGCAGTATTAACAGGAAGCATAGAATGGAGTCTTGAGGTACAGCAGTATTAACAGGAAGGATAGAATGGAGTCTTGAGATACCCCAGTATTAACAGGAAGGATAGAATGGAGTCTTGAGGTACAGCAGTATTAACAGGGAGGATAAAATGAAGTCTTGAGGTACCCCAGTATTAACAGGAAGGATAGAATGGAGTCTTGAGGTACACCAGTATTAACAGGAAGGATAGAATGGAGTCTCGAGGTAGACCAGTATTAACAGAAAGGATAGAATGGAGTCTTGAGGTACATCATTATTAACAGTAAGGAGAGAATGGAGTCTTGAAGTACACCAGTATTAACAGTAAGGATATAATGGAGTCTTGACGTACACCTGTATTAACAGGAAGGAGAGAATGGAGTCTTGAGGTACCCCAGTATTAACAGGAAGGATAGAATGGAGTCTTGAGGTACACCAGTATTAACAGGAAGGATGGAATGGAGTCTTGAGGAACACCAGTATTAACAGGAAGGATAGAATGGAGTCTTGAGGTAAACCAGTATTAACAGGAAGGATAGAATGGAGTCTCGAGGTAGACCAGTATTAACAGAAAGGATAGAATGGAGTCTTGAGGTACATCATTATTAACAGTAAGGAGAGAATGGAGTCTTGAAGTACACCAGTATTAACAGTAAGGATATAATGGAGTCTTGACGTACACCTGTATTAACAGGAAGGAGAGAATGGAGTCTTGAGGTACCCCAGTATTAACAGGAAGGATAGAATGGAGTCTTGAGGTACACCAGTATTAACAGGAAGGATGGAATGGAGTCTTGAGGAACACCAGTATTAACAGGAAGGATAGAATGGAGTCTTGAGGTAAACCAGTATTAACAGGAAGGAAAGAATGGAGTCTTGAGGTACCCCAGTATTAACAGGAAGGATAGAATGGAGTCTTGAGGTACAGCAACATTAACAGGAAGGATAGAATGGAGTCTTGAGATACAGCAGTATTAACAAGAAGGATAGAATGGAGTCTTGAGGTACACCAGTATTAAAAGGAAGGATAGAAAAAAGTCTTGAGGTACAGCAGTATTAACAGGAAGGATAGAATGGAGTCTTGAGGTACAGCACTATTAACATGAAGGATAGAATGGAGTCTTGAGGTACCCCAGTATTAACAGGAAGGATAGAATGGAGTCTTGAGGTACCCCAGTATTAACAGGAAGGATATTAACATGAAGGATAGAATGGAGTCTTGAGGTACCCCAGTATTAACAGGAAGGATAGACTGGAGTCTTGAGGTACAGCAGTATTAACAGGAAGTATAGAATGGAGTCTTGGGGTACAGCAATATTAACAGGAAGGATAGAATGGAGTCTTGATTTATCCCAGTATTAACAGGAAGGATAGAACTGAGTCTTGAGGTACCCCAGTATTAACAGGAAGGATAGAATGGAGTCTTGAGGTACAGCAGTATTAACAGGAAGGATAGAATGCAGTCTTGAGGTACTCCAGTATTAACAGGAAGGACAGAATGGAGTCTTGAGGAACAGCAGTATTAACAGGAAGGATATAATGGAGTCTTGAGGTACTGCAGTATTAACAGGAAGGATAGAATGGAGTCTTGGGTTACAGCAGTATTAACAGGAAGGATAGAATGGAGTCTTGAGGTACAGCAGTATTAACAGGAAGGATAGAATGCAGTCTTGAGGTACCCCAGTATTAACAGGAAGGATAGAATGGAGTCTTCAGGTACAGCAGTATTAACAGGAAGGATAGAATGGAGTCTTGAGGTACAGCAGTATTAACAGGAAGGATAGAATGGAGTCTTGAAGTACACCAGTATTAACAGGAAGGATAGAATGGAGTCTTGAGGTACAGCAGTATTAACAGGAAGCATAGAATGGAGTCTTGAGGTACAGCAGTATTAACAGGAAGGATAGAATGGAGTCTTGAGATACCCCAGTATTAACAGGAAGGATAGAATGGAGTCTTGAGGTACAGCAGTATTAACAGGGAGGATAAAATGAAGTCTTGAGGCACCCCAGTATTAACAGGAAGGATAGAATGGAGTCTTGAGGTACACCAGTATTAACAGGAAGGATAGAATGGAGTCTCGAGGTACACCAGTATTAACAGAAATAATAGAATGGAGTCTTGAGGTACATCATTATTAACTGTAAGGAGAGAATGGAGTCTTGAGGTACACCAGTATTAACAGTAAGGATATAATGGAGTCTTGAGGTATGCCAGTATTAACAGGAAGGATAGAATGGAGTCTTGAGGTACCCCAGTATTAACAGGAAGGATAGAATGGAGTCTTGAGGTACACCAGTATTAACAGGAAGGATGGAATGGAGTCTTGAGGTATACCAGTATTAACAGGAAGGATGGAATGGAGTCTTGCGGTACACCAGTATAACAGGAAGGATAGAATGAAGGCTTGAGGTACCCCAATATTAACAGGAAGGACAGAATGGAGTCTTGAGGTACAGCAGTATTAACCGGAAGGATAGAATGGAGTCTTGACGTACAGCAGTATTAACAGGAGGGATAGAATGGAGTCTTGAGGTACACCAGTATTAACAGGAAGGATAGAACAAAGTCTTGAGGTACAGCAGTATTAACAGGAAGGATAGAATGGAGTTTTGAGGTACACCAGTATTAACAGGAAGGATAGAATGGAGTCTTGAGATACAGCAGTATTAACAGGAAGGATAGAATGGAGTCTTGAGGTACAGCAGTATTAACATAAAGGACAGAATGGAGTCTTGAGGTACCCCAGTATTAACAGGAAGGATAGAATGGAGTCTTGGGGTACAGCAATAATAACAAGAAGGATAGAATGGAGTCTTGAGGTACCCTAGTATTAACAGGAAGGATAGAATGGAGTCTTGAGGTACCCCAGTATTAACAGGAAGGATAGAATGGAGTCTTGAGGTACAGCAGTATTAACAGGAAGGATAGAATGGAGTCTTGAGGTACAGCAGTATTAACAGGAAGGATAGAATGGAGTCTTGAGGTACCCCAGTATTAACAGGAAGGATAGAATGGAGTCTTGAGGTACAGCAGTATTAACAGGAAGGATAGAATGGAGTCTTGAGGTACAGCAGTATTAACAGGAAGGATAAAATGGAGTCTTGAGGTACCCCAGTATTAACAGGAAGGATAGAGTGGAGTCTTGAGGTACCCCAGTATTAACAGGAAGGATAGAATGGAGACTTGAGGTACAGCATTATTAACAGGAAGGATAGAATGGAGTCTTGAGGTACACCAGTATTAACAGGAAGGATAGAATGGAGTCTTGAGGTACACCAGTATTAACAGGAAGGATAGAATGGAGTCTTGAGGTACAGCAGTATTAACAGGAAGGATAGAATGGAGTCTTGAGGTACAGCAGTATTAATAGGAAGGATAGAATGGAGTCTTGAGGTACAACAGTATTAACACGAAGGATAGAATGGAGTCTTGTGGTACACCAGTATTAACAGGAAGGATAGAATAGTGTCTTGAGGTACAGCAGTGTTAACAGGAAGGATAGAATGGAGTCTTGAGGTACACCAGTATTAACAGGAAGGATAGAATGGAGTCTTGAGGTACAGCAGTATTAACAGGAAGGATAGAATGGAGTCTTGAGGTACCCCAGTATTAACAGGAAGGATAGAATGGAGTCTTGAGGTACAGCAGTATTAACAGAAAGGATAGAATTGAGTCTTGAGGTACAGCAGTATTAACAGGAAGGATAGAATGGAGTCTTGAGGTACCCCAGTATTAACAGGAAGGATAGAATGAAGTCTTGAGGTACAGCAGTATTAACAGGAAGGATAGAATGGAGTCTTGAGGTACAGCAGTATTAACAGGAAGGATAGAATGGAGTCTTCAGGTACACCAGTATTAACAGGAAGGATAGAATGGAGTCTTGATGTACAGCAGTATTAACATGAAGGATAGAATGGAATCTTGAGATACCCTAGTATTAACAGGAAGGATAGAATGGAGTCTTGAGGTACAGCAGTATTAACAGGAAGGATAGAATGGAGTCTTGAGGTACCCCAGTATTTACAGGAAGGATTGAATGGAAGTCTTGAGGTACAACAGTATTAACAGGAAGGATAGAATGCAGTCTTGAGGTACAGCAGTATTAACAGGGAGGATAGAATGGAGTCTTGAGGTGCAGCAGTATTAACAGGAAGGATAGAATGGAGTCTTGAGATACCCCAGTATTAACAGGAAGGATAAAATTGAGTATTGAGGTACAGCAGTATTAACAGGAAGGATAGAATGGAGTCTTGAGGTACAGCAGTATTAACAGGAAAGATAGAATGGAGTCTTGAGGTACCCCAGTATTTACAGGAAGGATTGAATGGAAGTCTTGAGGTACAGCAGTATTAACAGGAAGGATAGAATGGAGTCTTGGGGTACAGCAGTATTAACAGGGAGGATAGAATGGAGTCTTGAGATACCCCAGTATTAACAGGAAGGATAGAATGGAGTCTTGAGGTACAGCAGTATTAACAGGAAGGATAGAATGGAGTCTTGAGGTACAGCAGTGTTAACAGGAAGGATAGAATGGAGTCTTGAGGTACACCAGTATTAACAGGAAGGATAGAATGGAGTCATGAGGTACAGCAGTATTAACAGGAAGGATAGAATGGAGTCTTGAGATACCCCAGTATTAACAGGAAGGATAGAATGGAGTCTTGAGGTACAGCAGTATTAACAGGAAGGATAGAATGGAGTCTTGAGGTACAGCAGTATTAACAGGGAGGATAGAATGGAGTCTTGAGGTACAGCAGTATTAACAGGAAGGATAGAATGGAGTCTTGAGATACCCCAGTATTAGCAGGAAGGATAGAATTGAGTCCTGCGGTACAGCAGTATTAACAGGATGGATAGAATGGAGTCTTGAGGTACACCAGTATTAACAGGAAGGAAGTATGAGAAGGACGCGAGCCATTTGATGGATTACTGTCTGTTGGTGAGGTCGCTAGACAACCATCCAAGGATAGAATTAGAGGGATCAAGATCAGACATTGTAGTGAGGGTTTTCGGGAGACATACAGTGTCAAAGGCTTTGGAGAGGTATAAGATGAGACAGATTTCTAGCTTGTAGTTGTTTCTGGCTTGATGGATAGTATGAGTGAAGGAGATTAGCGCAGAGGATATGCTGTGGTTAGGGCGGAAGTCATGTTGGGTAGATATGAGTAGATTTTCCTGTAGTACATAATCAAGCAGTTGCTTGTATATGCATTTTTAAAGTATTTTAGAGTGGGGGGGTCAGGATGGCTATGGGCCTATTGTTAGAGAGGTCAGTGGAGTGGCCTCTTTTGTGGATTGGAATAGTGTAGAATTGTTTCAAGTTAGAGGAAACTGCAAATACTTGGATGGATCGGTTGATAAGAATGGAAATATGATAGGGTAATGAGCTAGCAGATAATTTTAAGAAGGCAGGTGGTAGCTTATCTGTTGTGGTAGAGCACTGCTTAAGTTTGTTTAGTAGTGATTTTATGTAGGCAGTGTGGACAGGTTTGAGTGAAAAGGTGGTCTTATTGCCTAAGGGAGAAGGAGGAACATTCAGATCAGAAGTTTGGCTGTTGTGGGTTAGTTTTTTGATAGACTCTGTGAAATGTGTGTTGAGAATAGAGGCAGTTTCAAAGGAAGAGTTGTTAAGTCAGGGGTTAGGAATACTGGGGCTACCTGGGCAGAGGACCTTATTAATGGTGTTCCAGAATTTTTCGGATTCTTATGAGGGTTTGTTTGAGACTTTAGGTAGAAGTTTTTTTTTTTTTTTTTTGTCATTAATGATGTTTTTAGTGAGGTTATGAAGCTCTTTAAAAGATTGGAAGTGGGCAGTGGATTTTGATTTTTACCAGTTTTACTAAGCATTATCCCTTTTGTGCATTAGCAATCGAGTTGACTGAGACAATCAATGTGTGAAGATTTCACTCTGATTTTCTTAAGGAGAGCAAGGGAATTGAGAATGTATAGAAAAATACAGTTACATTTTTGTACGACATTCTCAAGGTGTAGGTTAGGTTAAAGAGGAAGGACCATTGTATTGAAAAGAGTCTATTGTTGAACTCATTGGGGTTAATATTAGTGAGGCTATGGCACTCTTTGTATCTATAATGCCTAATTTGTTGGAAGAGTACCTTTGGATCCAAATGGAACGATGGTCACTTATAGAGACAGGCAGTGCAGTAGAGTTGTAGTACAAATTTGGATTGGAAACCAGGATCCAGTTCAGGATAGAGCTGGAGTTAGTTGGCTTGCTGTAATAGGTAGGGGTTGAAATTAGTTGTGTGAAACCATGGAGATGTATACAGGAGTTAGAAGTGTCAGCAGTCAAAGGTTACCAATCAGTGTTGACGTCACCCAGGATTATTGTCTCATGCTCTATATAGTGAGTGATCCAGGAGAAAATGTGTTCAACAATGGGGATGTTATTTGCTGGGGGTATATATAATGCAGCAATTGCTAGTTTTTTGTTATTAAGTTTGTAGTTTAGTATTAAGAGCTGTGAGGGTGAAAGATGGGGGATGAAATGGACAGAGGAGATAGGTTGAGTTGGTAAGAATAAATTATAGCTACACCTCCTCCTTTTTGTGGACTCTGTCTATGTGGAAGATATTGTAACTAGGGTAAGAATTTCACTGTAAGTAATGTGGGGTTTAAGCCAAGTGTCCGTGACTATTATTATGTCAGGTGAGTAATAAGCAACCCATGAGTGAAATTCACTTCCTTGTTGAGGAGGCACTGAATATTCAGTGAATATAAAGTAAAGCATTTGGTAGGGGACTTGAGGTAAAGTGCAGATGGGGTGTCTGGAAGGTTTTCTGAGAGGTGGAGGAAAGGGGACCAGGTTTTGAGCAAATGTCTCCTGATAAGAATGTTCCTTTTAGTGATTTCTATCAGTATAAGAATCTTAGAGCTGCAGGTGCAGTAATTAGGCTTAGTTTTGGGGTGGTAGATCAAAGATTATTTTAATCATGTGTAAGAATGAGTTAGAGGAGTTGAACAGATAGGGTGTTTCAGAGATAGTAGTGTTCCAAGTTTGTAAGTGGGTGAGTAGGAGTAGGAGCTAAGTTCATGGGAGACGTTCCAGTTTTGGAGGAGGGGAGGTGAAAGAGAAGAAGGAGGAGAGGAGTGAAGAGGCAGATGTGTAGAGTGCTTGGTGTGCGTGAGAGAGAAGGAGTGGCAGAAGCTTCAGAAATGGTAAGTAGAGAAGGAAGGTGGGCAGCTGAGAGGTGGAAGAGTCCATAAGGAGGAAGAGGAAGGGGGTGGATGGAATATGTTTTTGGGAGTGCTAATGTGAGGAACGATTTGTGACATGAAGAGTACAGTGTTTGTAGTTTAGACCTAGGAGATGGGGGTGATGTTCTGTGGGAGATGCATGGTGGGCAGAGGGTGTGTAGTTGTTGCTTACTGAGTGTTCTGACTGGTATGCGAGAGTAATTGTAGGAGGTGAGGTAGTGTGGAAGGAAGTGAGTGTTGATTGGAAGGAGTGGAGATGAAGACGTGGAGTAGAAGGGGAGGGGACAAGTTGAGCTTAAGTATAATTCTAGAGTATGCGGCGGTGGGTAAGAATTGGGTGCTTGGAAGGAACAGAGCAGGCTGGCCCCAACACAAAAGTGAAGCAACAAAATGCAATCAGTGAAGTTCTAGATGAGCCTGACTTTTCCTTAGCATAAAAATTAGTTGCTGACCCAGAAAACGAAAAAAGAGCATTACTTCCTTTGTTCTAGCGATTAAGTGATTTAAGCACCTGTGCTTAGTTTGAATGTTCTTAGGAGCAAGCTTAATAAAGTAAACCCCTTGACAGGGTCAGATAGGTGTCGTAAGGGAGAAGGGAAATGTACAATAGGAAAGGTCAGATTAAAGGCAAAAAGTGGAATGTCAATGCAAAAATGTTAAAGTTATTAGAAACAACACTATACTGTGATGGGGGGGGTCCCATGCTGCGTACAAGCGAGTAGTGTTAACAAAGACAGCACATATATAACAGGTTAGGTAGCTATACTGTAGTTAGTTCAATTGGGTAAATGGTAAATTACCCTAATTGGATTCAGAACATCATTTTAGCAGGAAAGAAACTGCCACCCTACAGAGCTGGTGGTGAAGAAGCAGTCCTGCTTTGGTCTATTTAAAATATTTTATGGAATTTCTTGAGTTTCCTCCGATGTGAATACCTGGGTTAAATTTAGATCTTGAGCATGCATGCAGCACAGGGAGTTAAAGGAAGAGAGATGGCACAGCTGGGAGCAGAATAAGAAAAGAGCAAATAATATGAAACATTATTTCATAAGAAGTCTCATTTTTATTTTTCAATCTAATTTGCTTTAGTGTTTCAAGTCAAATAATAATTTTGATATTTCTTTAGCATTTGTTAATAGGCTAGATGGAATGGCATCTTAACCCTTTTCAGTGACATCCACAGCTGTCATTGTGCAAGTAGAAACAGCATACATTTTCAGAATAATATTTATTTTATTATTATTTATTTGACATTTGTTGATCGGGTTAGTCCGACTCGGTAGAGAAACATTTTCAATGGAGACCCAAGGAGAAAAGCTCCAGTTACAAAAAATAACAAGAAATGCATTTCTGTAGACACTAAATAATAAATATTCAAGCTATAAGATACATTCATGTTAATTCATGTACACAGAGTTGTCAAATGCAGCAAAGGGAACAAATAAAAACATGGTGGCACAGCACGAAGCATCAGAGACTATCCATGTGTAACTAACAGTGGGTAAAACTGCCTTCCAGTTTATAGCCTGCTACAGACCACCCTCCCAAACCCAGGAACCCCACTCAGCCTTCCTGAGAACACTTGAAAATATGAAGGTCTCTCCAAACACCATTATACTGGGCGACTTCAAATACCCAAACATAGTCTGGGAGCATTACTCTAGCTCCAACACCCTAGCTCAAAGGTTCCTAGAATTTATAAACTCAAACGCTATGGAACAACTTGTTACCACTTCCACAAGAGGGGAAAACATACTGGACCTGATCATCACCAACATGGGGACTCTATGCTCCAGACCAGAAGTGTATCCCTCACTGGTAAGATCAGACCATAAACTAATCTCACTGGATATTCACATTCCAACCCCACCCCCTGCCCAGAAAACCACAGTGAAAAACTTCTCTAAAGCAAATTTCACACTCCTCAAAACTGAGGTGGAATCCTTCAAAGCCCCCGGGCCTGTGGAAAATACAGCCCAGACCGCAGAATCCTTTATAAACGCATTCTATGAACACCTTCAGGAATACATGGATCATGCAATCCCAAGTAAAACCAAGACCCAATCCTCCAAAGGCAGACGTCCTGTCTGGTGGACCCCAGCCATAAACAAACTATACAATAGAAGGAGGAAGCTACTACATGACAGAGCAAAATCCCAAAAAGGGAAGGCATCTCTGATCAGTGTTAGCAAAAAACTACAGGCACTCATAAAATCATCTAAGGCCAGCTTCGAGAGAAAAATTGCACAGGACACTAAGGATAATCACAAGGCTTTCTTTAGTAATGTTAGGAACTTGGGTGGGAATTCCCAGATATGCTCAGAATTGGTCCAAAATGACAAAAAATACACCGAACCCACAGACATTTCCAACATCCTAGCTGACAGGTTCAGTGCAAACCCCCCCCCCTCCCCACCAAAAGGGCAAATATCTATCCCAGCAGAGTGCTGCCCCCCTGACATCTCAGATGCTTAGGTGAGAGCCGCCCTCTCCAAAGCAAAAAACACAGCATCAATGGGACCAGACGGTGTCCCGGGCTGCATCCTACATGAACTCCAAGAAGAGCTAAACCCAAACATAAAACTACTGTTCAATGTCAGCCTTACCACAGAATATGTACCCAAAGAGTGGTGTACAGCAACATGGTCCCTCTCCACAAAGGTGGTGCCTCAACGGATCCTGGAAACTATTGCCCCATAAGCCTGACTAGCTTGGTCTGCAAAGCTATGGAAAGGATCATCATGGACATCATAAAAAAAGATATTGGGAACCTACAGACACTGGATCCTACCCAGTTCGGCTTTGTTAAGGGCAGATCCTGCCTCTTAAACCTGGTAGATTTCTTTGAAACAGTTACCAAGGCCATTGACGAGAGGAAGGTGGTCCACACAGCCTACCTGGACCTTGCAAAAGCCTTTGATACAATACCCCACTCGGGCATTATAGATAAGCTCACCAGCTTAAATATAAACCCCTATGTCACTAGATGGGTTGCAAACTGGCTCAAGGACAGAACCCACATGGTTAGAATTGCTGGAGCCATGTCAGACTCCAAACCAGTTACAAGTGGCATCCCACAAGGCTCTGTCCTGGGACATCTCCTGTTCGGTATATATTTCTCGGAGGTACAGGCCAACATGGAAGGACTGTGGCTGACCAAGTTCGCGGATGACTGCAAACTAGGCGCTATAATCGACTCTCCAGCTGACACATGCATCCTCCAAAAGGGCTTCATAGAAACAGACAACTGGTGCCAGAGCCATGGCCTCAAGCTAAATGCCAAGAAGTGTATAGTCATCCCCTTTGGCAAAAACAAAGTGCCCACAAATTACCACATAGGTGGTAATCCATTAAGTACGGAAGAAGTAATTAGGGACCTGGGGACCCAAGTTGATAGCAATCTCTCATTTGACAACCACGTGGCCAAAGTGGTTAGAAAAACATTTTATATAGCCCACCTAATCATGAAGGGATTCACATCTAGATTAGGGGAGGTCATTGTGCCTCTTTACTCATCCCTCATCAGGCCCATAATTGAGTACAATGCCCCTTTCGGGATGTACCTTACCAGACACCTGCAGCAACTGGAAAGACCCCAAAAGTACCTCACCAAGAGGATCAAAGGGCTCAAACAGATGCCATATGCTGCCCGGTTAAAGAAACTCCAGCTCTACTCAGTGGCATACCGCCTGCTCAGAGGCGATCTGTGCCTGACGTATAAAGCCACGTCCAACCCGGAATTAATGGACATGCTGCACCTCAGAAAATCCAAATCCCATCGAGCCACGCTACGAGACTTGAACCTCAGCACTGAAATAAATAGGACATGCTGGAGGGACAGATTCATAACCCAGAGACTCCCTTCACTCTGGAATAAAATCCCAGTCCAGGTTAGGCAGAGTCCCTCATTGACTCTCTTCAAGAGGAATCTTGATGAGTGGATGGGAGATAGTAGGTTTACCCCAGGTATCACTTCTGTGTCACTGTTAGACAGAGGCACAGTATACTAACCTCAAAAAAGGGCATAGCAAAATTAATTTAAAAATGGGTGGCGAGAGCCAAACACACTCTGGCTAGGCTTATAAATGCCCTAGGGCAGATAGCCTAGTGTGAACCTATAAACCTATAAACTTCATACAAATCATTTGCGTGGATATAGTCCAGGTTGGTTGTCAGAGCTAATAATGTGAGCTAAATAAATGTATATCAACTGATGGCCCATAGTCAGGAATAAGAACCAGAATAAAACAGTGGGAGGAGATAGAAATGAGAGGGAAGCATAATGTGGTGGTGAAGGATAGATAATTTTGGGTTTGGACGTAGACAGGCCAGGAAGTTAGCAGGTAGCCTTTAAGAGATTTTTCAAAGCATGTAGCGGTAGTGATCATTCTGAAGCACAGAGAGAGGTTATTCCATGCTTTATTCAGTGCTTGTAGAGGAGTTTACCAATGTTTTTATTAGGTTTATATATTTGAAGGATATGTTGGTCAGAGCTTCTAAGTGTACGATTTGGAGTATAGTAAGAGATGACATCAGAGAGAGCAGGACAAGATGAGGATTTGTATAGGATGGAATGAGTCAGGTGCAGTTGGGGCAGAATTAGTTGCTTGTGAAATTCAGGCCATTGCAGGTTTTTCAATGTTAGACAGTGATGAAACTAGTAGGGTTGGTTTCAGCAGATCTGGCAATTTTATGATAGGTGGATTCCAGTTTAGACATCACATTGGATTGGAAGTTGGTAAGAATTGGGGCAGCATACAATAGTGTGGGAAGTAGGAAGGCCTGTGCAAGACAATGTTTGGATTAATTTGTGAGATACCTGTTATGCCTGTATAACATGCCAAGTTTTGGAGAGGTTTTTTTATGCTTTGTTGGATGTGGAGATCGAATTTAAGTTGATTATCAATAGTCACACCAGTTAATTTTGTGTGAGGTTCTGCTGAAATAGTTGTATTGTTTAGGGAGATGACAGTGTAAGTGTTTTTGTGTTGTTGCAGTGCTTTAGGGAGGAAGAAGAGAAGTTTTGTTTTCTTGAGGTTGAGTAAGAGTTGGTTACTACCTGCTACACTTTTAATTGTATGACTAAACCACTCTGCTTATGTAAATATTTTATGCAATCACATGTTATTATCTGCTATATTTTTATAACTGAATGTGTAAACCACAATGCTTGTGTAAATATCTTATATATAGTATGTTAGCAATTGTTCTGGAGCTTTTCTCCCTGGGCCTCCGCTGAAAATGGACAGCTTTGTCCAGTCAGACCTCTCCAGTAAACAAATGTAAATAAATAATATTTGGAATATTTAGTTAACAGGGGGCATTGGGGTGCAGGGGAGCTTGTACCCCTGCTAAAACATTAATGCCAGTGTAGGTGTTTAACTTACATTTGCATCTAGAGTGACATCACATTCAAAATTCAACATAAATGATGAATCTGCTGAATTTGTTCAAAAGATTCGACATTTTAACCTAATTAGTATGCAGGAAGTAGCAGTTACTGTTCGATGTGTTGAACTTTTTTTTTTTTTTTTTTTTTTTAAACTTCGATGTTTTGATAGCAAATCTGAAAGAAATTATTGCAGTAGCAGTGCTGTTATGGGGGTGAAAGCTATGTTGCATAGAGATTAGGAGGTTTTCCTGGAGAAGATGGTCAAGGAGCTGTCTATGTTTACATTTTTCCAGAATGTTTAATAGGGGAGACAGAATAGCTATTAGCCTGAAATTAGAAGGGTTATTAGAGTTTCCACTCTTGTGTAGTGGAATAATGTAGAATTTCTTCCAGATTTCAGGGACTGTATTTTCTTGAATAGATCTATTAATTAAAATGGAGATAGGATATGCAATAGAGTTTGCAGCAAGTTTAAGGAAACGTGGCAGTAAGTTGTCAGCAGAGAGTGAGCAAGATTTAAGTTTATTAAGAAGAGATTGAATATATGCTGTAGGAGAGGGATTGAGAGAGAGGGTGGAGTGTTGGTAGAAGAAGGAGGAGAGGAGGTAAGTAGTGGGTTACCATCTATTTTGGTAAATTTGTGTATGGTGTCAATGAAGAATGTATTAAGAAAGTAGGCAGAATCATTGGAAGAGCTGTTGGGATAAGGGTTTGGAGTTGATGGGTTACCTGGATGTAGTAATTTGTTAATTGAATGACAACATTTCTTAAGGTTGTTGTATGGATTATTGAAAGATTTTTGGTAGTAATGTTTTTTATCTAGGTCTATTTGCTTTTAGTAAGATTACAAAGTTCCATATAAATTTGGAGAAGAGTAGGGGATTTATTGTTTTTCCAATTTTTCCAGGCACTACCTCTCTTGAGCATAAGATTGAGAATGGGTTGGGATACCCAGGGTGCATATTTGGCCTTAGTTCTAATTTTCCTAGTGGGTGCTAGGGAGTTAAGAGTATTAAAGAAGATGTTAAATTTAAGTATGATGTTGTCAAGGAGAGGTCATGTTGGAAGGACCAATTAATTGAGGATAGCAAGTTATTAAAGGTATCAGGATTGAAATTTGAGAGTTTGTGGGAGTCTCTATAATGGTGGGATTTAAAAAGTTGGGGTGTATGTCTTTGAAATGAGATAGAAAGCTGGTTGCTTAAGGTATCTGGCAAGCTGGTGGCATTGTGGTAAAGGTGCGGTTTGGAGGTGAGGATCCAATCCAAAGTGATGCCAGTGTTGGACTGTTTTTTTAAGACACATTGGAGTGGATATTAACTAGGAGAATCCTTAGAGGTTGATGCAGGTGTTTGGTGAGTCTGTGGTGAGGGCATTCCAGTCTACATTAACATCACCTAGAATAATGGTTTCATATGAGATAGCTTGTGAAATCCAGGACAGGAAGAGTTCAAGAGTGGGGATGTTATTACCAGGTGGAATGTAGATAGTAGCTATGGCTATCTTTTTGTGATTATTTAGTCTGCAGTTTGCAATGAGGACATCTGCAGGGTGGACGTTTGGTGTAGTGATGGGAAGAAGGTAGAGGGAGAGATGTACAAATTATAAAATAGCTACATCTTCATCTTTTTTCTTAAGTCTATCTTGGTGAATAATATTGTAACTAAGTGGAAGGATTTCAGAGTCAGATATATGGGGGGTTAGCCAGGTTTCAGAGAGGGAGAGGATATCAGGGGTATGTAGTACGATTCAGAAGTGAAGGGAAGTGATTTTATTACAGATACTTTGAACATTCATGGATAGAATCAAGAGGTTTTTGGAAGGTGAAGAAGAGAAAATGTGTGTGACATTAGCAGATGAGGGATTTGGAGGGGTTGAGGAATATCAGAAGTTAGATGCTGGCCCTGGGTTGGGATGAATATTGCCTGAGAGAAGCAAGTATACACGAGGTAATTTAAGTTTGGCTATGTTGTGGTAAAGAAGGTGATACTTGGGCATATTCTTAGTGAGGAGTGGGGCATTTTGAGACACAATAAATGTATGTAGAATGGTATTGTGATGGTTGACTAGACTGAGGGCAATAGGAAAATAGTGTAATTTTGATTGGTTAGTTTGTGCATAGAAGAGTATAGGAGATGAATAAGGGTGTTATGGAGCCTTTGTAGGAAGTGGAGATAGGATAAGATATTGAGGAGAAGAAATAGCATTATGATAGGAGCAATATGGGCAGAATGGATAGATATGTTAGAGAATTATGCAAGGTGAGGACAGTTATAACACTGTGAGGTGTGAGAGTAGTAAAAGTTGTTAGGTGATTTAGGGGTAGTGTATAAAGGAGGAGGGAAGAATGAATATCACAGGGGAGCAAGCAGAAAAATAGAGAGTTAGACAAATAAGAAGGAGTACGAAGATGAAGTGCTTGTGGATAGAATGGTTAGAGAGGAAATTGCGTCACCTGAGGGGGTGTGGTTAGTGTGGATTACTATAAATGTGAAGTGTGTGGGGTGGGTGGAAATAGGAGGTAGGGTTGGGGAGCAGCGTAAGCCTGATAAGAGCGATAGTGAACAGAGTGGGCTGGACCTTTGTCTAAAAATAAAGAAGTTATCAGGAACAATCAGTGAGCTGAGAAACCAGTAAGGTAAAATGTAAACTACATGTAAAGTCACCCTTGTACAGATAAACCCTATAGGTTTAGATTAAGTATAGTTGCAGGTATTAAGTGAAGCCAAAAAAAATGATATTACCTGCTAAATAAATGCTGTGAGTGAGCAGGTGAGAAGAAAAAGAGAACAACCAAGAAATAAGACAGTTGAAGACTGTGGAAAGGTGAGGGTGAGAATGGTATAAGGGAGGGAGTAGAGTATAATATTATAATGCAGGGGGTACAAACTAGGAAGAGAGAGGATAGTAGAGGCAAAATGAGGGAAAATGTGGTACAAGGGAAAGAGCAAAAGAAGCTAGGGACTGGAAAAGGGAAAAAGGCAACAAGAAGAAAGCAAGGAGAGATAGATGCAGGTTACAGAGATCCAGTGAGTGACCAGAAGCTAGAACATAATCTAAGACTTTAAATAGTCAATAGGAGCACATACATTGCAAGGAAGAACCAGCAGATATCAGTACAGCTTTATGTTTCTGCAATGCGCATTTCACCAGTTGTGGCAAGCACTTTGATGTTAGCTGGGGTGGGTAGAAATTTTCTTGTAGTACAATCTAAAAACAAGAAGAGAGATAACAGAGCATTAAACATATGGGTAACATAAAAAGCTACAGCAGGCAATGTTGTAAAGTAGAATTAGAAAGGAGTTGGACTAAAGTAAAATACACTCTTCAAAAAAGAAGTTAATGACTATAAAAGGCAATAACAATTATAAGGTAGTGAATAATCAATGGATAATAGAAAGTTATTTACAGGCATTGCACTCAATAAAACAAATAGTTGGAGATCAGCAGTCAATAACAGGTACAACAAAATTGGCAGTTAAATGTGTGCATATAGTAGCACATAGACATTACAATATTCACTTTCAAATAATGATAGTGAGTGTAATACAGAAGCCAAAAGCAATGTGTTTTACAGGCTGGGTAGGTAAAGCCTTACAGAATAAATTGCAATGTTATTTGGTAAAGCTTTAGCAGGACCATACACAGGTCCATGTTGTGAAAAAGCTATACTCTAAAATATTTGCACCATTAAGAAAATATGAAGGAAAAACCAGTTTACAGGAAAAATGAGCAATATGGTTACAGCACAGATATTATATCACAATCATTCCATACTAATACACATACTAGTAAGCAGCTGACATAAAACAAATACTGTCACAAGACTTTACCATCAATAACTGTATTCTTTAACAGATGGAACATTTAGCTATTGCTACTCACTAGAGCCCTGGTCAACTCATGCGCAATGTCTGAAAAGCCACGAGTAGGATAACAGTGGAACACTGAAATGCTAAGAAGGCAGGGAAACCGTGGCTAGAGTTTTGTAAATTCGCAATGGAGCAAGAGAGACAGAAGGGGAAAGAGTGGCATCAGAAAAAGGAAATACAAAAATAAATAAATAAATAATGTGAAGATGGAATGCCAAAAAAACTATTATTATGTGGACCTTTGTCTAAAATAAAGGAGTCATCAGGCACAATCAGTGAGGTAAAATCTAAACTATATTGAAAGGTATACGTGTAAAGATACAACCACATAGATTTAGATTATAGTACTGGTAAAAGTTGCAGGTATTAAGTGAAGTACGTTATAGCATGTAAGTAGCATGATAACATCAAGTAAGGCCCAGCATGCATACAGCAGTCAGTACTACAGGACAGTACAGTAGTCATGATACATATACAGTGAAGCATGATAACATGAAGTAAGACCTAGCATGCATACAGCAGTCAGTACTACAGGACAGAATAGTAGTTATATTACATATACAGTGAAGCATGATAACATGAAGTAAGGCCTAGCATGCATAAAGCAGTCAGTACTACAGGACAGTATAGTAGACATATTACATATACAGTGAAGCATGATAACATGAAGTAAGGCGTAGCATGCATACAGCAGTCAGTACTACAGGACAGTATAGTAGTCATATTACATATACAGTGAAGCATGATAACATGAAGTAAGACCAAGCATGCATACAGCAGTCAGTACTACAGGACAGTATAGTAGTCATATTACATATACAGTGAAGCATGATAACATGGAGTAAGGCCCAGCATGCATACAGCAGTCAGTACTACAGGACAGTATAGTAGTCATGCTACATATAGATTGAAGCATGATAACATGAAGTAAGGCCTAGCATGCATACAGCAGTCAGTACTACTGGACAGTATAGTAGTCATATTACATATACAGTGAAGCATAATAACATGAAGTAAGGCCTAGCATGCATAAAGCAGTCAGTACTACAGGACAGTATAGTAGCCATATTACATATACAGTGAAGCATGATAACATGAAGTAAGGCGTAGCATGCATACAGCAGTCAGTACTACAGGACAGTATAGTAGTCATATTACATATACAGTGAAGTATGATAACATGAAGTAAGGCCAAGCATGCATACAGCAGTCAGTACTACAGGACAGTATATTAGTCATATTACATATACAGTGAAGCATGATAGCATGAAGTAAGGCCTAACATGCATACAGCAGTAAGTACTACAGGACAGAATAGTAGCCATATTACATATACAGTGAAGCATGATAACATGAAGTAAGGCCTAGCATGCATACAGCAGTCAGTACTACAGGACAGTGTAGTAGTCATATTACATATACAGTGAAGCATGATAGCATGAAGTAAGGCCTAGCATGCATACAGCAGTCAGTACTACAGGACAGTATAGTATTCATATTACATATACAGTGAAGCATGATAACATACAGTAAGGCCTAGCATGCATACAGCAGTCAGTACTGCAGGACAGTTTAGTAGTCAAATTACATATACAGTGAAGCATGAGAGCATGCAGTAAGGCATAGCATGCATACAGCAGTCAGTACTACAGGACACATACTAGTGATATTACATATACAGTGAAGCATGATAGCATGAAGTAAGGCCTAGCATGCATACAGAAGTCAGTACTACAAGACAGTATAGTAATATATTACATATACAGTGAAGCATGATAACATGAAGTAAGGCCTAGCATGCATACAGCAGTTAGTACTAAATGACAGAATAGTAGTCATATTATGTATACAGTGAAGTATGATAGCATGAAGTAAGGCCTAGCATGCATACAGCAGTCAGAACGACAGGACAGTATAGTAGTCATATTACATATACAGTGAGGCATGATAACATGCAGTAAGGCCTAGCATGCATACAGCAGTCAGTACTACAGGTCAGTATAGTAGTCATATTACATATACAGTGAAGCATGATAGCATGAAGTAAAGCCTAGCATACATACAGCAGTCAGAACTACAGGACAGTATAGTAGTCATATTACATATACAGTGAAGCAGGATAACATGAAGTAAGGCCTAGCATGCATACAGCAGTCAGCACTACAGGACAGTATAGAAGTCGTATTACATATACAGTGAAGCATGATAACATGAAGTAAGGCCTAGCATGCATACAGCAGTCAGTACTACAGGACAGTAAAGTAGTCATATTACATATACAATGAAGTATGATAACATGCAGTAAGTCCTGGCATGCATACAGCAATCATTACTACAGGACAGTATAGTAGTCATATTACAGATACAGTGAAGCATGATAGCAAGACGTAAGGCCTAGCATGCATACAGCAGTCAGTACTACAGGACAGTATAGTAGTCATATGACATATACACTGAAGCATGATAACATGAAGTAAGGCATAGCATGCATACAGCAGTCAGCACTACAAGACAGTATAGAAGTCATATTACATATACAGTGAAGCATGATGATATGAAGTAAGGCCTAGCATGCATACAGCAGTCAGTACTACAGGACAGTATTGTAGTCATATTACATGTACAGTGAAGCATGATAACATGAAGAAAGGTCTAGAATGCATACAGCAGTCAGTACTACAGCACAGTATAGTAGTCATATTACATATACAGTGAAGTGTGATAGCAGGAAGTAAGGCCTAGCATGCATACAGCTGTCAGTACTATAGGACAGTATAGAGTCTCATTACATATACAGTGAAGCATGATAACATGAACTAAGGCCAAGCATGCTTACAGCAGTCAGTACTAAAGGACAGTATAGTAGTCATATATACAGTTGAGCATGATAGCATGAAGTAAGGCCTAGCGTGCATACAGCAGTCAAAACTACAGGACAATATAGTAGACATATTAAATATACAGTGAAGCTTGATAACAGGAAGCAAGGCCTAGCATGCATACAGCAGTCAATACTACAGGACAGTATAGTAGTCATATTACATATATAGTGAAGCATGATAGCATGAATTAAGGCCTAGCATGCATACATCAGTCAGTATTACAGGACAGTATAGTAGTCATATTACATATACAGTGAAGCATGATAGCATGAAGTAAGGCCTAGCATGCATAGAGCAGTAAGTACTACAGGACAGTATAGTACTCATATTACATATACAGTGAAGCATGATAGCATGAAGCAAGGTCTAGCATGCATAGATGAGCCAGTACTACAGGACAGTATAGTAGTCATATTACATATGCAGTGAAGCATGATAGCATGAAGTAAGGCCTAGCATGCATACAACAGTCAGTACTACAGGATAGTTTAGTAGTCATATTACATATACAGTGAAGCATGATAGCATGAAGTAAAGCCTAGCATGCAAACAGCAATCAGTACTACAGGACAACATAGTATCATATTACATATACAGTGAAGCATGATAACATGAAGTAAAGCCTAGCATACATACATACAGCAGTCAGAACATACAGGACAGTATAGTAGTCATATTACATATAGAGTCAAACATGAAAACATGAAGTAAGGGTGAACATGCATACAGCAGTCAGTACTACAGGACAGTATAGTAGTCATATTACATATACAGTAAAGCATGATAACATGAAGTAAGGCCTAGCATGCATACAGCAGTCAGTACTACAGGACAGTATAGTAGTCATATTACATATACAGTGAAGCATGATAACATGAAGTAATTTCTAGCATGCATACATCAGTCAGTACTACAGGACAGTATAGTTGTCATATTACATATACAGTGAAGCATGATAACATGAAATAAGGCCTGGCATGCATACAGCAGTCAGTACTACAGGACAGTATAGTAGTCATATTACATATACAGTGAAGCATGATAACGTAGAAAAACCTAGCATGCATACAGCAGTCAGTAGGTCAGAACAGTATAGTAGTCATATTACATATAAAGTGAAGCATGATAACATGAAGCAATGCCTAGCATGCATACAGCAGTCAGTACTACAGGACAGTATAGTAGTCATATTACATATACAGTGAAGCATGATAGCATGAAGTAAGGCCTAGCATGCATACAGCAGTCAGTACTACAGAACAGTATAGTAGTCATATTACATATACAGTGAAGCATGATAACATGAAGTAAGGCCTAGCATGCATACAACAGTCAGTACTACAGGACAGTATAGTAGTCATATTACATATAGAGGGAAAAATGATAACAAGAACTAAGGCCTAGAATGCATACAGCAGTCAGTACTATAGGACAGTATAGTAGTCATAGTACATATACAGTGAAGCATGGTAACATGAAGTAAGGCCCAGCATGCATACAGCAGTCAGTACTACAGGACAGTATAGTAGTCATGCTACATATAGATTGAAGCATGATAACATGAAGTAAGGCCTAGCATGCATACAGCAGTCAGTACTACTGGACAGTATAGTAGTCATATTACATATACAGTGAAGCATAATAACATGAAGTAAGGCCTAGCATGCATAAAGCAGTCAGTACTACAGGACAGTATAGTAGCCATATTACATATACAGTGAAGCATGATAACATGAAGTAAGGCGTAGCATGCATACAGCAGTCAGTACTACAGGACAGTATAGTAGTCATATTACATATACAGTGAAGTATGATAACATGAAGTAAGGCCAAGCATGCATACAGCAGTCAGTACTACAGGACAGTATATTAGTCATATTACATATACAGTGAAGCATGATAGCATGAAGTAAGGCCTAACATGCATACAGCAGTAAGTACTACAGGACAGAATAGTAGCCATATTACATATACAGTGAAGCATGATAACATGAAGGAAGGCCTAGCATGCATACAGCAGTCAGTACTACAGGACAGTGTAGTAGTCATATTACATATACAGTGAAGCATGATAGCATGAAGTAAGGCCTAGCATGCATACAGCAGTCAGTACTACAGGACAGTATAGCAGTCATATTACATATAGAGTGAAGCATGATAACATAAAGTAAGGCCTAGCATGCATACAGCAGTCAGTACTACAGGACAGTATAGTATTCATATTACATATACAGTGAAGCATGATAACATACAGTAAGGCCTAGCATGCATACAGCAGTGAGTACTGCAGGACAGTTTAGTAGTCAAATTACATATACAGTGAAGCATGAGAGCATGCAGTAAGGCATAGCATGCATACAGCAGTCAGTACTACAGGACACATACTATTCATATTACATATACAGTGAAGCATGATATCATGAAGTAAGGCCTAGCATGCATACAGCAGTCAGTACTACAGGACAGTATAGTATTCATATTACATATACAGTGAGGCATGATAACATGCAGTAAGGCCTAGCATGCATACAGCAGTCAGTACTACAGGTCAGTATAGTAGTCATATTACATATACAGTGAAGCATGATAGCATGAAGTAAGGCCTAGCATGCATACAGCTGTCAGTACTACAGGACAGTATAGTAGTCATATTACATATACAGTGAAGCACGATAACATGAAGTAAAGCCTAGCATACATACAGCAGTCAGAACTACAGGACAGTATAGTAGTCATATTACATATACAGTGAAGCAGGATAACATGAAGTAAGGCCTAGCATGCATACAGCAGTCAGCACTACAGGACAGTATAGAAGTCGTATTACATATACAGTGAAGCATGATAACATGAAGTAAGGCCTAGCATGCATACAGCAGTCAGTACTACAGGACAGTAAAGTAGACATATTACATATACAATGAAGCATGATAACATGCAGTAAGTTCTGGCATGCATACAGCAGTCATTACTACAGGACAGTATAGTAGTCATATTACAGATACAGTGAAGCATGATAGCAAGACGTAAGGCCTAGCATGCATACAGCAGTCAGTACTACAGGACAGTATAGTAGTCATATGACATATACACTGAAGCATGATAACATGAAGTAAGGCATAGCATGCATACAGCAGTCAGCACTACAAGACAGTATAGAAGTCGTATTACATATACAGTGAAGCATGATGATATGAAGTAAGGCCTAGCATGCATACAGCAGTCAGTACTACAGGACAGTATTGTAGTCATATTACATGTACAGTGAAGCATGATAACATGAAGTAAGGTCTAGAATGCATACAGCAGTCAGTACTACAGCACAGTATAGTAGTCATATTACATATACAGAGAAGTGTGATAGCAGGAAGTAAGGCCTAGCATGCATACAGCTGTCAGTACTATAGGACAGTATAGAGTCTCATTACATATACAGTGAAGCATGATAACATGAACTAAGGCCAAGCATGCTTGCAGCAGTCAGTACTAAAGGACAGTATAGTAGTCATATATACAGTTGAGCATGATAGCATGAAGTAAGGCCTAGCGTGCATACAGCAGTCAAAACTACAGGACAATATAGTAGACATATTAAATATACAGTGAAGCTTGATAACAGGAAGTAAGGCCTAGCATGCATACAGCAGTCAATACTACAGGACAGTATAGTAGTCATATTACATATACAGTGAAGCATGATAGCATGAAGTAAGGCCTAGCATGCATACATCAGTCAGTATTACAGGACAGTATAGTAGTCATATTACATATACAGTGAAGCATGATAGCATGAAGTAAGGCCTAGCATGCATAGAGCAGTAAGTACTACAGGACAGTATAGTACTCATATTACATATACAGTGAAGCATGATAGCATGAAGCAAGGTCTAGCATGCATAGATGAGTCAGTACTACAGGACAGTATAGTAGTCATATTACATATGCAGTCAAGCATGATAGCATGAAGTAAGGCCTAGCATGCATACAACAGTCAGTACTACAGGACAACATAGTATCATATTACATATACAGTGAAGCATGATAACATGAAGTAAAGCCTAGCATACATACATACAGCAGTCAGAACATACAGGACAGTATAGTAGTCATATTACATATAGAGTCAAACATGAAAACATGAAGTAAGGGAGAACATGCATACAGCAGTCAGTACTGCAGGACAGTATAGTAGTCATATTACATATACAGTAAAGCATGATAACATGAAGTAAGGCCTAGCATGCATACAGCAGTCAGTACTACAGGACAGTATAGTAGTCATAGTACATATACAGTGAAGCATGATAACATGAAGTAATTTCTAACATGCATACATCAGTCAGTACTACAGGACAGTATAGTTGTCATATTACATATACAGTGAAGCATGATAACATGAAATAAGGCCTGGCATGCATACAGCAGTCAGTACTACAGGACAGTATAATAGGCATATTACATATACAGTGAAGCATGATAACATGTAGAAAAACCTAGCATGCATACAGCAGTCAGTAGGTCAGAACAGTATAGTAGTCATATTACATATAAAGTGAAGCATGATAACATGAAGCAATGCCTAGCATGCATACAGCAGTCAGTACTACAGGACAGTATAGTAGTCACATTACATATACAGTAAAGCATGATAGCATGAAGTAAGGCCTAGCATGCATACAGCAGTCAGTACTACAGGACAGTATAGTAGTCATATTACATATACAGTGAAGCATGATAACATGAAGTAAGGCCTAGCATGCATACAACAGTCAGTACTACAGGACAGTATAGTAGTCATATTACATATAGAGGGAAAAATGATAACAAGAACTAAGGCCTAGCATGCATACAGCAGTCAGTACTATAGGACAGTATAGTAGTCATAGTACATATACAGTGAAGCATGGTAACATGAAGTAAGGCCAAGCATGCATACAGCATTCAGCACTAGAGGACAGTATAATAGTCATATTACATATACAGTGAAGCATGATAACATGAAGTAAGGCCTAGCATGCATACAGCAGTCAACACTACAGGACAGTATAGAAGTCATATTACATATACAGTGAAGCATGATAACACAAAGTAAGGCCTAGCATGCATACAGCAGTCAGTACTACAGGACAGTATAGTAGTCATATTACATATACAGTGAAGCATAATGACATGAAGTAAGGCCTAGCATGCATACAGCAGTCAGTACTACAGGACAGTATAGTAGTCATATTACATATACAGTGAAGCATGATAACATGTAGTAAGGCCTAGCATGCATACAGCAGTCAGTACTACAGGACAGTATAGTAGTCATATTACATATGCAGTGAAGCATGATAGCATAAAATAAGGCCTAGCATGCATACAACAGTCAGTACTAAAGGACAGTATAGTAGTCATAATACATATACAGTGAAGCATGATAGCATGAAGTAAGGCCTAGAATGCATTCAGTAGTCAGTTCTACAGGACAATATAGTATCATATTACATATACAGTGAAGCATGATTACATGAAGTAAGGCATAGCATGCATACAGCAGTCAGTACTACACGACAGTATAGTAGTCATATTACATATGCAGTGAAGCATGATAACATGAAGTAAGGTCTAGCATGCAAAGAGCAGTCAGTACTACAGGAAAGTATAGTAGTCATATTACATATACAGTGAAGCATGATAACATGAAGCAATCCCTAGCATGCATACAGCAGTCAGTATTACATTCCAGTATAGTAGTCATATTACATATACAGTGAAGCATGATAACATGCAGTAAGGTCTAGCATGCATACAGCAGTCAGTACTACAGGACAGTATAGTCGTCATATTACAAATACAATGAAGCAAGATAGCAGGAAGTAAGGCCTAGCATGCATACAACAGTCAGTACTACAGGACAGTAAAGTATCATATTACATATAAAATGAAGCATGATAACATGAAGTAATGCCTAGCATGAATACAACAGTCAGTACTACAGGACAGTATAGTAGTCATATTACATATACAGTGAAGCATAATAACATGAAGTAAGGCCAGGCATGAATACAGCTGCCAGTACTACAGGACAGTATAGTAGTCATATTACATATACAGTGAAGCATGGTAACATGAAGTAAGGCCTAGCATGCATACAGTAGTCAGTACTTCAGGACAGTAAAGTAGTCATATTACATCTACAGTGAAGCATGATAACAAGACGTAAAGCGTAGAATGCATACAGCAGTCAGTACTACATCACAGTATAGTAGTCATATTACATATACAGTGAAGCATGATAGCATGAAGTAAGGCATAGCATGCATACAACAGTCAGTACTACACGCCAGTATAGTAGTCATATTACATATACAGTGAAGAATCATAACATGAAGTAAGGCCTAGCATGCATACAGCAGTCAGTACTACAGGACAGTATGGTAGTCATATTACATATACAGTGAAGCATAATAACATGAAGTAAGGCCTAGCATGCATACATCAGTCAGTACTACATGACAGTATAGTAGTCATATTACATTTACAGTAAAGCGTGATAACATGAAGTAAGGCCTAGCATGCATACAGCAGTCAATACTACAGGACAGTATAGTATCACATTACATATACAGTGAAGCATGATAACATGAAGTAAGCCCTAGCATGTGTACAGCAATGAGTACTACTGGACAGTGTAGTAGTCATATTACATATACAATGAAGCATGATAGCATGAAGTAAGGCCTAGCATGCATACAGCAGTCAGCACTAAACGACAGTATAGTAGTCATATTAAATATACAGTGAATCATGATAACATGAAGTAAGGCCTAGCATGCATACAGCAGTCAGTACTACAGGACAGTATAGTATTATATTACATATACAGTGAAGCATGATAACATGAAGTAAGGCCTAGCATGTATACAACAGTCAGTACTACAGGACACTATAGTAGTAATATTACATATACAGTGAAGCATGATAACATGAAGTAAGGCCTAGCATGCATACAGCAGTCAATACTACAGGACAGTATAGTATCATATTACATATACAGTGAAGCATGATAACATGAAGTAAGCCCTAGCATGCGTACAGCAATCAGTACTACTGGACAGTGTAGTAGTCATATTACATATACAATGAAGCATGATAGCATGAAGTAAGGCCTTGCATGCATACAGCAGTCAGTACTAAAGGACATTATAGTTGTCATATTAAATATACAGTGAAGCATGATAACATGAAGTAAGGTCTAGCATGCATACAGCAGTCAGTACTACAGGACAGTATAGTATTATATTACATATACAGTGAAGAATGATAACATGAAGTAAGCCCTACAATGCGTACAGCAATCAGTACTACAGGACAGTATAGTAGTCGTATTACATATACAACGAAGCATGATAGCAAGAAGTAAGGCCTAACATGCATACAGCAGTCAGTACTACCGGACAGTATAGTAGTCATATTACACATACAGTGAAGCATAATAACATGAAGTAAGGCCTAGCATGTATACAACAGTCAGTACTACAGGACACTATAGTAGTCATATTACATATACAGTGAAGCATGATAACATGAAGTAATGCCAAGCATTCATACAGGAGTCAGTACTACAGGACAGTGTAGTAGTCATATTACATATACAGTGAAGCATGATAGCATGAAGTAAGGCCTAGCATGCATACAGCAGTCAGTACTACAGGACAGAATAGTAGTCATATTACATATACAGTAAAGCTGATAACATGAAGTAAGCCCTAGCATGCATACAGCAGTCAGTAGTACAGGACAGTATAGTATTCATATTACATATACAGTGAAGCATGATAACATGCAGTAAAGCCTAGCATGCATACAGCAGTCAGTACTTCAGGACAGTATAGTAGTCATATTACATATACAGTGAAGCATGAGAGCATGCAGTAAGCTATAGCATGCATACAGCAGTCAGTACTACAGGACAGTATACTAGTCATATTACATATACAGTGAAGCATGATAACATGAAGTAAGGCATAGCATGCATACAGCAATCAGTACTACAGGACAGTATAGTAGTCATATTACATATACAGTAAAGCATGATAGCATGAAGTAAGGGCTGGCATGCTTACAGAAGTCAGTACTACAGGACAGTATAGTATCATATTACATATACAGTGAAGCATGATAACATGAAGTAAGGCCTAGCATGCATACAGCAGTTAGTACTAAAGGACAGAATAGTAGTCATATTAAATATACAGTGAAGTATGATAGCATGAAGTAAGTCCTAGCCTGCATACAGCAGTAAGAACTACAGGACAGTATAGTAGTCATATTACATATACAGTGAAGCATGATAGCATGAAGTAAGGCCTAGCATGCATACAACAGTCAGTACTACAGGACAGTATAGTAGTCATATTACATATACAGTGAAGCATGACAGTATGAAGTAAAGCCTAGGATGCAAACAGCAGTCAGAACATACAGGACACTATAGTAGTCATATTACATATACAGTAAAGCATGATAACATGTAGAAAGGCCTAGCATGCATACAGCAGTCAGTACTTCAGAACAGTACAGTAGTCATATTACATATGCAGTGAAGCATGATAGCATGAAGTAAGGCCTAGCATGCATACAGCAGTCAGTACTACAGGACAGTATAGTAGTCATATTACATAAACAGGGAAAAATGATAACAAGAAGTAAGGCCGAGCAAGCATACAGCAGTCAGTACTACTGGACAGTATAGTAGTCATATTACATAAACAGGGAAAAATGATAACAAGAAGTAAGGCCTAGCATGCATACAGCAGTCAGAACTACAGGGCAGTATAGTATCATATTACTTATACAATGAAGATGAGAAAATCAAGTAAGGCCTACCAGGCATACATAAGTCAGTGTTACAGCACAGTATAGTAGTCATATTACATATACTTTGAAGCATGATAGCATGAAGTAAGGCCTAGCATGCATACAGCAGTCAGTACTACAGGACAGTATAGTAGCCATATTACATATACAGTGAAGCATGATAACATGAATTAAGGCCTAGCATGCATACAGCAGTCAGCACTAAAGGACAGTATAGAAGTCAAATTACATATACAGTGAAGCATGATAACACAAAGTAAGGCATAGCATGCATACAGCAGTCAGTACTACAGGACAGTATAGTAGTAACATTACATATACAGTGAAGCATGATAACATGAAGTAAGGACTAACATGCATACAGCAGTCAGTACTACAGGACAGTATAGAGCCTAATTACATACACAGTGAAGCATGATAACATAAAGTAAGGCCAAGCATACATACAGCAGTTAGTACTAAAGGAAAGTATAGTAGTCATATTACATATACAGTGAAGCATGATAGCATGAAGTAAGGCCTAGCATGCATAGAGCAGTCAGTTCTACAGTACAGTATAGTAGTCATTTTACATATACAGTGAAGCATGATAGCACAAAGCAAGCCCTAGCATGCATACGGCAGTCAGTACTACAGGACAGTATAGTAGTCATATTACATATGCAGTGAAGCATGATAGCATGAAATACAGCCTAGCATACATACAACAATCAGTACTACAGGACAGTATAGTCGTCATATTACATATACAGTGAAGCATGATAGCATGAAGTAAAGCCTAGCATGCAAACAGCAGTCAGTACTACAGGACAGTATAGTAGTCATATTACATATACAGTGAAGCATGATTACATGAAGTAAGGCATAGCATGCATACAGCAGTCAGTACTAAACGACAGTATAGTAGTCATATTACATATGCAGTGAAGCATGATAGCATGAAATAAGGCATAGCATGCATACAGCAGTCAGTACTAAACGACAGTATAGTAGTCATATTACATATACAGTGAAGCATGATAGCATGAAGTAAAGCCTAGCATGCAAAGAGCAGTAAGTACTACAGGACAGTATAGTAGTCATACTACATATACAGTGAAGCATAATAACATGAAGTAAGGCCTAGCATGAATACAGCTGTCAGTACTACAGGACAGTATAGTAGTCATATTACATATACAGTGAAGCATGATAACATGAAGTAAGGCATAGCATGCATACAGCAGTCAGTACTACGTGACAGTATAGTAGTCATATTACATATACAGTGAAGCATGATAACATGAAGTAAGGCCAAGCATGCATACAGCAGTCAGTACTAAAGGACAGTATAGTAGTCATATCAAATATACAGTGGAGCATGATAGCATGAAATAAGGCCTAGCATGCATACAGCAGTCAGTACTACAGGACAGTATAGTAATCATATTACATACAGTGAAGCATGATAGCATGAAGTAATTCCTAGCATGCATACAGCAGTCAGTACTACAGGATAGTATAGTAGTCGTATTACATATACAGTGAAACATAATATTATGAAGTAAGGCCTAGCATGCGTACAGCAGTCAGTACAACAGGACAGTAAAGTAGTGATATTACATCTACAGTGAAGCATGATAACATGAAGTAAAGCCTAGAATGCATACAGCAGTCAGTACTACATCACAGTATAGTAGTCATATTACATATACAGTGAAGCATGATAGCATGAAGTAAGGCATAGCATGCATACAGCAGTCATTACTACACGACAGTATAGTAGTCATATTACATAGACAGTGAAGTATCATAACATGAAGTAAGGCCTAGCATGCATACAGCAGTCAGTACTACAGGACAGTATGTTAGTCATACTACATATACAGTGAAGCATAGTAACATGAAGTAAGGCCTAACATGCATACAGCAGTCAGCACTACAGGACAGCATACTAGTCATATTACATATACAGTGAAGCATGATAACATGAAGTAAGGCCTAGCATGCATACAGCAGTCAGTACTACAGGACAGTATAGTAGTCATATTACATATACAGTGAAACATGATGACATGAAGTAAGGCCTAGCATGCATACAGCAGTCAGTACTACAGGACAGTATAGTAGTCATATTACATATACAGTGAAGCATGATTACATGTAGTAAGGCCTAGCATGCATACAGCAGTCAGTACTACAGGACAGTATAGTAGTCATATTACATATGCAGTGAAGCATGATAACATGAAATAAGGCCTAGCATGCATACAACAGTCAGTACTACAGGACAGTATAGTAGTCATATTACATATACAGTGAAGCAAGATTGCATGAAGTAAAGCCTAGCATGCAAACAGCAGTCAGTACTACAGGATAGTATAGTAGTCATATTACATATACAGTGAAGCATGATAGCATGAAGTAAGGCCTAGAATGCATACAGTAGTCAGTACTACAGGACAATATAGTATCATATTACATATACAGTGAGGCATGATAACATGCAGTATGGCCTAGCATGCATACAGCAGTCAGTACTACAGGACAATATAGTCGTCATATTACAAATACAATGAAGCAAGATAGCATGAAGTAAGCCCTAGCATGCATACAACAGTCAGTACTACAGGACAGTAAAGTATCATATTACATATAAAATGAAGCATGATAACATGAAGTAATGCCTAGCATGCATACAGCAGTCAGTACTACAGGACAACATAGTAGTCGTATTACATATACAGTGAAGCATAATAACATGAAGTAAGGCCTAGCATGAATACAGCTGTCAGTACTACAGGACAGTATAGTAGTCATATTACATATACAGTGAAGCATGATAGCATGAAGTAAGGCATAGCATGCATACAGCAGTCATTACTACACGACAGTATAGTAGTCATATTACATAGACAGTGAAGTATCATAACATGAAGTAAGGCCTAGCATGCATACAGCAGTCAGTACTACATGACAGTATGTTAGTCATACTACATATACAGTGAAGCATAGTAACATGAAGTAAGGCCTAACATGCATACAGCAGTCAGCACTACAGGACAGCATACTAGTCATATTACATATACAGTGAAGCATGATAACATGAAGTAAGGCCTAGCATGCATACAGCAGTCAGTACTACAGGACAGTATAGTAGTCATATTACATATACAGTGAAACATGATGACATGAAGTAAGGCCTAGCATGCATACAGCAGTCAGTACTACAGGACAGTATAGTAGTCATATTACATATACAGTGAAGCATGATTACATGTAGTAAGGCCTAGCATGCATACAGCAGTCAGTACTACAGGACAGTATAGTAGTCATATTACATATGCAGTGAAGCATGATAACATGAAATAAGGCCTAGCATGCATACAACAGTCAGTACTACAGGACAGTATAGTAGTCATATTACATATACAGTGAAGCAAGATTGCATGAAGTAAAGCCTAGCATGCAAACAGCAGTCAGTACTACAGGACAGTATAGTAGTCATATTACATATACAGTGAAGCATGATAGCATGAAGTAAGGCCTAGAATGCATACAGTAGTCAGTACTACAGGACAATATAGTATCATATTACATATACAGTGAGGCATGATAACATGCAGTATGGCCTAGCATGCATACAGCAGTCAGTACTACAGGACAATATAGTCGTCATATTACAAATACAATGAAGCAAGATAGCATGAAGTAAGCCCTAGCATGCATACAACAGTCAGTACTACAGGACAGTAAAGTATCATATTACATATAAAATGAAGCATGATAACATGAAGTAATGCCTAGCATGCATACAGCAGTCAGTACTACAGGACAACATAGTAGTCGTATTACATATACAGTGAAGCATAATAACATGAAGTAAGGCCTAGCATGAGTACAGCTGTCAGTACTACAGGACAGTATAGTAGTCATATTACATATACAGTGAAGCATTATAACATGAAGTAAGGCCTAGCATGCATACAGCAGTCAGTACTACAGGACAGTAAAGCAGTCATATTACATCTACAGTGAAGCATAACATGAAGTAAAGCATAGAATGCATACAGCGGTCAGTACTACATCACAGTATAGTAGTCATATTACATATACAGTGAAGCATGATAGCGTGAAGTAAGGCATAGCATGCATACAGCAGTCAGTACTACACGACAGTATAGTAGTCATATTACATATACAGTGAAGTATCATAACATGAAGTAAGGCCTAGCATGCATACAGCAGTCAGTACTACAGGACAGTATGGTAGTCATATTACATATACAGTGAAGCATAACAACATGAAGTAAGGCCTAGCATGCATAAAGCAGTCAGTACTACATGACAGTATAGTAGTCATATTACATATACAGTAAAGCATGATAACATGAAGTAAGGCCTAGCATGCATACAGCAGTCTGTACTACAGGACAGTATAGTAGTCATATTACATATACAGTGAAGCATGATAACATGAAGTAAGCCCTAGCATGCGTTCAGCAATCAGTACTACTGGACAGTGTAGTAATCATATTACATATACAATGAAGCATGATAGCATGAAGTAAGGCCTAGCATGCATAAAGTAGTCAGCACTAAAGGACAGTATAGTAGTCATATTACAAATACAGTGAAGCATGATAACATGAAGTAAGGCCTAGCATGCATACAGCAGTCAGTACTACAGGACATTATAGTATTATATTACATATACAGTGAAGCATGATAACATGAAGTAAGCCCTAGCATGCATACAGCAATCAGTACTACAGGACAGTATAGTAGTCGTATTACATATACAACGAAGCATGATAGCATGAAGTTAGGCCTAACATGCATACAGCAGTCAGTACTACGTGACAATATAGTAGTCATATTACATATACAGTGAAGCATAATAACATGAAGTAAGGCCTAGCTTGCATACAGCAGTCAGTACTACAGGACACTATAGTAGTCATATTACATATACAGTGAAGCATGATAACATGAAGTAATGCCAAGCATTCATACAGCAGTCAGTACTACAGGACAGTGTAGTAGTCATATTACATATACAGTGAAGCATGATAGCATGAAGTAAGGCCTAGCATGCATACAGCAGTCAGTACTACAGGACAGTATAGTAGTCATATTACATATACAGTGAAGCATGATAACATGAAGTAAGGCCTAGCATGCATACAGCAGTCAGAAGTACAGGACAGTATAGTGTTCATATTACATACACTGTGAAGCATGATAACATGTAGTAAGGCCTAGCATGCATACAGCAGTCAGTACTACAGGACAGTATAGTAGTCATATTACATATACAGTGAAGCATGAGAGCATGCAGTAAGGCATAGCATGCATACAGCAGTCAGTACTACAGGACAGCATACTAGTCATATTACATATACAGTGAAGCATGATAACATGAAGTAAGGCATAGCATGCATACAGCAATCAGTACTACAGGATAGTATAGTAGTCACATTACATATACAGTGAAGCATGATAGCATGAAGTAAGGGCTGGCATGCATACAGAAGTCAGTACTACAAGACAGTATAGTATCATATTACATATACAGTAAAGCATGATAACATGAAGTAAGCCCTAGCATGCGTACAGCAATCAGTACTACTGGACAGTGTAGTAGTCATATTACATATACAATGAAGCATGATAGCATGAAGTAAGGCCTTGCATGCATACAGCAGTCAGCACTAAAGGACAGTATAGTAGTCATATTACATATACAGTGAAGCATGATAACATGAAGTAAGGCCTAGCATGCATACAGCAGTCAGTACTACAGGACAGTATAGTATTATATTACATATACAGTGAAGCATGATGACATGAAGTAAGGCATAGCATGCATACAGCAATCAGTACTACAGGACAGTATAGTAGTCATATTACATATACAACGAAGCATGATAGCATGAAGTAAGGCCTAACATGCATACAGCAGTCAGTACTACAGGACAGTATAGTAGTAATATTACATATACAGTGAAGCATAATAACATGAAGTAAGGCCTAGCATGCGTACAGCAGTCAGTACTACAGGACACTATAGTAGTCATATTACATATACTGTGAAGCATGATAACATAAAGTAATGCCACGCATTCATACAGCAGTCAGTACTACAGGACAGTGTAGTAGTCATATTACATATACAGTGAAGCATGATAGCATGAAGTAAGACCTAGCATGCATACAGCAACCAGTACTACAGGACAGTATATTAGTAATATTACATATACAGTGAAGCATGATAACATGAAGTAAGGCCTAGCATGCATACAGCAGTCAGTAGTACAGGACATTATAGTATTCATATTACATATACAGTGAAGCATGATAACATGCAGTAAGGCCTAGCATGCATACAGAAGTCAATACTACAGCACAGTATAGTAGTCATATTACATATACAATGAAGCATGAGAGCATGCAGTAAGGCACAGCATGCATACAGCAGTCAGTACTACAGGACAGTATACTAGTCATATTACATATACAGTGAAGCATGATAAAATGAAGTAAGGCATAGCATGCATACAGCAATCAGTTCTACAGGACAGTATAGAGTCATATTAGATATACAGTGAAGCATGATAGCATGAAGTAAGGGCTAGCGTGCATACAGAAGTCAGTACTACAGGACAGTATAGTGTCATATTACATATACAGTGAAGCATGATAACATGAAGTAAGGCCTAGCATGCATACAGCAGTTAGTACTAAAGGACAGAATAGTAGTCATATTATATATACAGTGAAGTATGATAGCATGAAGTAAGGTCTAGCATGCATACAGCAGTAAGAACTACAGGACAGTATAGTAGTCATATTACATATACAGTGAAGCATGATAACATGAAGTAAGGCATAGAATGCATACAGCAGTCAGTACTACAGGTAAGTATAGTAGTCATATTACATATACAGTGAAGCATGATAGCATGAAGTAAGGCCTAGTATGCATACAGCAGTCAGCACTACAGGACAGTATAGTAGTCATATCACATATACAGTGAAGCATGATAGCATAAAGCAAGGCCTAGTATGCATACAGCAGTCAGTAATACAGGACAATATATTAGTCATATTACATATACAGTGACGCATGATAACATGAAGTAAGGCCTAGCATGCATACAGCAGTCAGTACTACAGGACAAAATAGTAGTCATATTACATATACAGTGAAGCATGATAACATGAAGTAAGGCCTACCATGCATACAGCAGTCAGTACTGCAGGACAGTATAGTAGTCATATTACATATACAATGAAGCATGATAACATGGAGTAAGGCCTAGAATGCATACAGCAGTCAGTACTACAGGACAGTATAGTAGTCATATTACAGATACAGTGAAGCATGATAGCAAGACGTAAGGCCTAGCATGCATACAGCAGTCAGCACTACAGGACAGTATAGCAGGCATATGACATATACAGTGAAGCATGATAACATGAAGTAAGGCATAGCATGCATACAGCAGTCAGTACTACACGACAGTATAGTAGTCATATTACATTTACAGTAAAGCATGATAACATGAAGTAAGGTCTAGCATGCATACAGCAGTCAGTACTACAGGAGAGTATAGAGTCTCATTACATATACAGTGAAGCATGATAACATGAAGTAAGGCCTAATGGACAGTATAGTAGTCATATTATATATTTAGAGGAGCATGATAGCATGAAGTGAGGCCTAGCATGCATACAGCAGTCAGAACTACAGGACAGTAAATTAGTCATATTACATATACAGTGAAGCATGATAACATGAAGTAAGGCCTAGCATGCATACAGCAGTCAGTACTACAGGACAGTATAGTAGTCATATTACATATACAGTGAAGCATGATAGCATGAAGCAAGGCCTAGCATGCATACAGCAGTCAGTACTATAGGACAGTATAGTAGTCATATTAGATATGCAGTGAAGCATGATAGCATGAAGTAAGGCCTAGAATGCATACAACAGGCAGTACTACAGGACAGTATAGTAGTCATATTACATATACAGTGAAGCATGATAGTATGAAGTAAAGCCTAGGATGCAAACAGCAGTAATAACATACAGGACAGTATAGTAGTCATATTACATATACAGTGAAGCATGAAAATATGAAGTAAGGCCGAACATGCAAACAGCAGTCAATACTACAGGACAGTAGAGTTGTCATAATACACATACAGTGAAGCATGATAGCATGAAATAAGGTCTAGCATGCATACAGCAGTCAGTACTACAGGACAGTATAGTAGTCGTATTACATATACAGTGAAGCATGATAACATGAAGTAAGGCCTAGCATGCAGACAGCAGTCAGTACTTCAGAACAGTATAGTAGTCATATTACATATACAGTGAAGCATGATAACATGAAGCAATGCCTAGCATACATACAGCAGTCAGTACTACGGCACAGTATAGTAGTCATATTACATATACAGTGAAGCATGATAGCATGAAGTAAGGCCCAGCATGCATACAGCAGTTAGTACTACAGGACAGTATAGTAGTCATATTACATATACAGTGAAGCATGATAACATGAAGTAAGGGCTAGCATGCTTACAGCAGTCAGTACTACAGGACAGTATAGTATCATATCACTTATACAATGAAGATGATAACATCAAGTAAGGCCTACCATGCAAACAGAAGTCAGTGTTACAGCACAGTATAGTAGTCATATTACATATACAGTGAAGCATGATAGCATAAAGTAAGGCCTAGAATGCATACAGCAGTCAGTACTACAGGACAGTATAGTAGTCATATTACATATACAGTGAAGCATGATAACATGAAGTAAGGCCTAGCATGCATATAGCAGTCAGAACTACAGGACAGTATAGAAGTCATATTACATATACAGTGAAGCATGATAACACAAAGTAAGGCCTAGCATGCATACAGCAGTCAGTACTACAGGACATTATAGTAGTAATATTACATATACAGTGAAGCATGATAACATGAAGTAAGGCCTAGCATGCATACAGCATTCAGTACTACAAGACAGTATAGTAGCCATATTACATGTGCTGTGAAGCATGATAACATGAAGTAAGGCCTAGAATCCATACAGCAGTCAGTACTACAGCACAGTATAGTAGTCATATTACATATACACTGAAGCATGATAGCATGAAGTAAGGCCTACCTTGCATACAGCAGTCAGTATTACAGGACAGTATAGAGTCTCATTACATATACAGTGAAGCATGATAACATGAAGTAAGGCCAAGCATACATACAGCAGTCAGTACTAAAGGACAGTATAGTAGTCATATTACATATACAGTGAAGGATGATAGCATGAAGTAAGGCCTAGCATGCATACAGCAGTCATTTCTACATGACAGTAGAGTAGTCATATTACATATACAGTGAAGCATGATAGCATGAAGTAAGGCCTAGCATGCATACAGCAGTCAGTACTACAGGACAGTATAGTAGTCATATTACATATGCAGTGAAGCATGATAGAATGAAATAAGGCCTAGCATGCAGACAACAGTCAGTACTACAGGACAGTATAGTAGTCATATTACATATACAGTGAAGCATGATAGCATGAAGTAAGGCCTAGCATGCAAACAGCAGACAGTACTACAGGACAGTATAGTAGTCATATTACATATACAGTGAAGCATGATAGCATGAAGTAAGGCCTAGAATGCATACAGTAGTCAGTACTACAGGACAATATAGTATCATATTACATATACAGTGAAGCATGATTACATGAAGTAAGGCATAGCATGCATACAGCAGTCAGTACTACACGACAGTATAGTTGTCATATTACATATACAGTGAAGCATGATAACATGAAGAATAGCCTAGAATGCATACAGCAGTCAGTACTACAGCACAGTATAGTAGTCATATTACATATACAGTGAAGCATGATAGCATGAAGCAAGGCCTAGCATGTATACAGTAGTCCGTACTACAGGACAGTATAGTAGTCATTTTACATATACAATGAAGTATGATAACATGCAGTAAGGCCTAGCATGCATACACTTGGCAACGTGCCATGCATATTAATGATGGCGCGCTGCCAAGGGAGAGCCAAGGAACACGTATATTGAATAAGTGTAGGTCCAGGTGTAGCAGTTACCCGTGGCTGCAGATGAGTGTGTGGGTCCCTTTAATGCTCCCCACCACTGCTGTAATGTTGTGAAGTTTGTCAACTATATAATAAGTCATTTGTATGATGTTATGTTTTTTTTTTTTAATATTTTTATATACTTTTTTAACTGCATGTTTGCATGGTGTGGTGTAAAGTGCAGCAATGCCAAGCTGTGCTCACATATAGACAGCTGACATCTGGTAGACATATAAAAATAGAAACCGAATGTAATTAATTATCATAAATATATATTTTTTCTTTTTTGTCATTTACGCTTGCGCTGCATGCCGCTGTGCATAGCAGAGCTGAGCAGAGCTCATACATACATGGCAAACACCTGGCAGACATCTAAAAATATAAACCAGATGTAATTAATTATTTATTTATAGGTGTGTTTAAGTGAGTTTCTGTGGGGTGGTGATGTTCTCAGTAACACTAACAGGTAGCTTAGTAGTATATGTGAAGGTATACAAGTTTTTATAACATCCAACTAGATCCTTGGGTAGAGTTACAGTCTTATGTGTAGAAGATCCTGGGTTTGAGTCCATAACAGGCAGAATATGGCTACAAATGAATGTACTATTTTTCTTTAATTTCATTACAGTATTGTGAATTTTAGCACTGCTGCACTCTGCTAAGCACTGCTCAATCATGTTAAGCAGTGCATAAACATGCTAATGGCTACCAATGTTTGTGAGGTGCTAAGCCTCACTAAAACCATGGTTCTGCAAGTTTTTCTGCTGCTTGGCTTTGCTCAGCTGGTTTGCTTACTGCTAAGCAAATGACACTTTTTGAATGTTGCTGAATGACATGTAAGGGGGAAAACAACCTATATTAAGCCCAATAGGCTGGAATTCTGCAATAGCCATTGGAGTTCATTCAACTGTTGGTATGGCTGGTGGTGTTGGTGAAGGTGTGCACGTTCAGGTGCAGTGGTGAGGCATTCAGGACTCCAGGGTCATGGTTGGACTCTTTATTAAAAACCAGGAACTCTGGCTAATGCAGGGTGGATTTCAGGGCTCAGAGTGTAAAGTGGAGGTCTGGAACCATTTGGCCAAGAAACTCACCGGTGTTACTGGTATCCCCCATATATTTTGATGACCTGAAAAGGAGGAAGAGGGGAACCCTGGACACCTGAGTCCACCAAGCTCGAGTTAGGAATGCTCCATGAGTATGTAAATATGTCTTCCTCTGTCTAACCAAAATGCAAGCTGAAGGTCTGCAAAACAGGTATGCATAATGGTATGCTTCTCTCCCAACAGCTGCTGCTGGGAGGACTCACAACGTTGAGTATCTTGCAGGGCGCCTGGCCAGGTTGCACTGTAAGCATGGTAAGTATGGGTTTAGTATGCCAAATGTAGTGCAATAAGCAAGAAAGGGTAAGGCATTTACTGCAATAATGTATACACAAGAAAAACTGTTCTGCAATAAATGGGAATGTAGAACTGCACTGCAATAAATGGGCAATTAGAGGTGCAGAGCTGTAATGCAATAAATGAACAATAAGAACTGTATATCAAAAAAGCAGTAGCAATATCAATAACAGTAAGCAAAATGTTGTACAGCATGATTATGTTTTGTCAGAACCATTGCAGTAGAACTGTATGCATTGATTGCTTATAGTAAGGGTTTTACAGTCAAGTGTAACACTGTAATAGCTGTAGCCAAGAGATCTAATGGTCTGCAAACTGTATTGCTCAATCCATAGCTCTGTCCATGGTTGTCTCCAGGCCAATGTTGGTCACATAATGCTCTCTCTTCCTCAGACATCAGGTAATAAAGGTATATGGGTGAAGTAGCCCAGTCCATGGGCAGATATTTCCAAACAATAACAATAAAATGTGTACACTACCATTTTTTCTTCTAAACTACGGCTTGTTTCATACATGTAGTATGGTTATATTCCAAGCATGTATGTTCTACTGTTACTGCAGTCTACTATAACATTGCAATAGTGCTATAATGCCAGAGGAATGCCCTGTAACTTGTATTGCTCAAGTCATAGTATAGCTCCAGGTGATCTCCAGGCAAGTATCAGTCACTAAATAGTCAGCAGGGACTTGGTAGCTCAGCCTGTTAAATGATTTGTTTGCAGTACATTTTGCCACACACAGTCCTGAGTTCAAATCCAGTGGTATATAGCATTAAACTTTCAGTATCAGTCATGTAATGGTCGCATTTTCTCTCTCACCAGGAACACAACAAATATATGGGTAAGGTGGCCCATATTATGAACAGATAGCGTGTTTAGGTTTCACAGAATGTTAACATCAATACCAAAAATGTGTTCATCAGCATTGTGGAGTCATAAATAAAGCTTTGTAATGTAACTCAAGTATGGCTGTATCCCTTGCATGTCTGTACTAAGTAGCTGCAGTCAATTATTATATTATTTGCAGAAATTATTATATTATTTGCAGATGTCCCCTGCAGTCACAGCTATTGGGTTCTACTCCCATGTCTGCTAACTAAGGCAGGACAGCTGTCTAGTTTACTTACCGTACACAAACATGCCTCTCAAGTGTCATGATTTTTCATAATGTAATTAAAACTGTCTAATCTGTCTGTCACATGATTAGCAGATAAATTATTACCTGGAATGCACTGTATTACCAAATCCATTTACAGAACACTTAGGTAGTTATGTAAGTCCACATTATGTAAAACTGTTCTGTGTAGTGGTGTACCTGCATTTGTTACTGCTTGGCTCATATTAACCCATGCTAACAGCTTGAGAGCTATGTATATGCTACATCAGTTATAGGACAATTGTAGTTACTGTACTGAAACCCGACACAACACACCTGTAGAGTATATATTTCAGTGTTTTGAGGGATATAATCTGCAATGCCATTGATGGAATTTTTCTCTCTCTCCCCACTCCTTATCTTTATTGATTTTTTACTGTTATTTATTATTATGATTTAATATTAACATATTTTGTTACACTAACTATATTAAGGAAAAATGTGTTTCATTACTGATATGTTTTAATATGATTTAATAATAACATATTTGTTAAACTAGCTACATATTGGAAAATGTGGCTGATTATTGTTATGTTTTACTATTATGAAATATTAACATATTTGTTAAACTAACTGTTTTGTTGGCCCTGTTGTTTACTTTTTACTGGAATGCTGTTACCATACCAACTGTTATGTCACTTAATGTTGTGTTGCCCATGTTATACATTAATATAGATTTGGATGTATAAATATGTTCAATTCTGTTAATACTAACATTGGTTTGGTTATTATTAACTATAATTTATTGCTATACCTCATTTCCCACAGCACATCAAGGTAAGCTGGTTCTGGGTGATCCCCCTACCTTACCTCAACTGCCTGTGGCACTGGGTCCCAGCATGTCTGGGACCCAGACCAGTGGTGCTCCCTCTGCTGCCCCTGCACTACCTGTGGTGTTACAGCCCCAGGGGACGGGGCCTGCCCCCCTCTGGGAGCGGTGTCAGAGGGGGTGTTGTCACCCATGTGGAGCTGGTGGTTTTGGTTCACAGGCTAGTCCACAGTGGCTATGACCTCCTCCTGCACCGGATTGAGGGCATGCTGGCTACCCTGGTGGGGCAGTCTCAACCTGGTACCCAGCTTCCAGCACTGCTACCCTGGGGGCAGTGATGGAGCAATGTTGACAGTCCAATGGGTAAGGACATGAGTCACATTGCTTCTGTCTGGAGACACATGGGACTCAGATTCCACAACACCCTCCCTATCCAAGGTGTTCACTCCTTTATGTGTCACACACCACCCCTATCTGCTGTCTTGTCTGTCTTGTCTGTTTGTAAATGTATCCTCACTTTCCCACCTTACCTCACCCACATGTCCCTATGTCCATTCCCCAACATTCCACTCTCACCTTAAAAAAAAAAAAGAAAAATGGGCACCTGTCCCCCCAAAACATTTTGTCCCATATGTAGCTCTCCGTTTCACACACATGTCCACTGGAGACATGTAATTAGGTCCAATTGGCTTGACAACCCACTTATGTTCTCCTCACCCCTCTCTCTGGGGTTTCAGAATTAAAATTCATCTACAAATTTTGTCAAAGTGCACAGTTGTTGCTGTACATGAAATGGATAGCTATGGTTCTTTCCTACACCCTTCCTGCATAACCCTCCCTGCCTTTCACTATATTTTCCCTCTGCTTGCACCTATTTCACCACTTTCCTATCTCTCCTTTTTTCTTTTCTTTATATTTTTAGCACAGAGCTGTGTGACGCAGCAAGTGGTGCATCTTTGCTAAGCTCAGCTAAACAGAGCTACAATGACTATATGTGTTTCTAACATTGTAAGACACGTACAAAATAAACACCTCTGCCATGTTTTGAACCTGAGCCCATTACATCTGCAGCACACTGCATTAACCCACCACACTACACAACTCTTAATTGAAAAGGGTGGTTTAAAGAAAACATAGTAATTAACAATTACAGTCATTAGGCATGTTTCAGCATAGCTGTGCACCGCGCCTCACTGTGCAAACTGGAATAAAAAGTAATGGAAAAAATGGGAGTGTACCTTGGACTCTGGTGCAATAGTGCACCACTAAACAGCCAAAGACATGATAATGGATATAACTGAGGCCTGTGATAGCAGGTAAATGTGCCCTTTTATCAGCAACATATTGAAAGTCACCTGCTAAGGCATTCATGGCAAAATACATATTCAAATGGGACTCTGGTGCAGAAATACATCCATATAAAGACATGCACATACTGATGGATGTAGTAAATGTATGTCACAGCCTGTATGTGTGCACATATATCTTGCAAATGCACCCACTGTAACAGTGACTCAGTAGCTTAGTCTGTTAAATGTCTTGTATACAGTGCATTTTGCCACACACAGTTCTGGTTTCAAATCCAGTGTTGTATTGCATTTCAATTACATTCTTGTAAGACAGCAATTAATGAATGACTCATGTACTCATTATCCACACAAAGCATTGCAAAGTAAATAACTGCTTTTCACTGCTAGAAGTTACAGGCCTGCAGGTAGGGACATACATCACATATCCGTATAGCATTAATATATGTCACTTAGTACTCTGTTATTGACACAGTTGCCTAACATACATACCTTAAACACATGCTGGCTACTATCACCATGGCTCTGCCTCTACAGCAAGGTTGACACAGCTGAATACATACACCTACAACTTGTTGCCCTCCAAAGTGCTCACACTCACTGCCTTTGTCTATTACCCGCATCAGCAGTTGCAGCCTGTGGTACACGCAGCTCTATGTAAAGGTTTCTGTGACAGACCTACCCTTTGTGATGATGTAGTCTCCTCACCCCAGTAATGTCCATCTCAACAGCTAAGAAAGGGGCCCTGTTCTATATGAAGGCCTTATATATTGCACAGTGGTTGCATGTCATTGGCTAATGATACTGCAACTCAGCTGTTTTGGCCACAATTAGCATATCAGAGTCATAGATTGGTTTAGAGGTAATTACATGTTAATGAGCAGCATGTTAAAATGCAAGCAGTTGGCTATGGGCAACATTCTTTATGAGACTTCTCTCACACAGAGCATACCTTTGTGACACAGTAGTAGTAGCACATTTCAAGAGAGGAGTACTGCACTTCACCAGGCATGTCACTGTTTTTGTGTATAACAGGATGCAGATATAAGGATGGAGATATAGGGAATAGGGAGTACAGCCGTAAGCCTGTCTTAGACCTGTGGTAATGACATGTCATTGATACCCTGCTGTCTTACACACACAGGGGATGTACAATATATCAGAATTGCATTGTCTTTTGTCATTGTGGGACACTGGTGTTGTTGGATGTCCCAATATAGTGGTCAGACCTTAGGGGGCACACCATAGTGGACTGGAGTGTTGGTTTTATGATCATACAGCAGAATCTCTCATGGCACACAGGGAACTACCTCAGTAACTATACTACCTCGGTTGTATCCACCCATGTAGTATGCTGTCACACTGTGGGAATATGTCATGTGTAAGCAAGCAGTGGATAGTGGTGGCCATTTTGTTCTTGATGTATCTGTACATAGTGGACATCCATGTATTTGATCATGTAATGTGTTGCCATTTTGGTGTCTTTCAGGACTAATGTATCACAGAAGGCATGCCCCCTTCTCAGATGCAGAGAATGAAATTATACTTCAAGGACCATGACAGCATCATCACATCTTCGAATCCAGGAAGAGGCATAACAGGGAACAGCGGGCTGCATTATGGGCATATCTTGTCTGGGATGTGAATGAGACTGGTCACCAGGACAGGACATATGAGCAGGTTCAACACCATGCTACAGACATGGTGAATGCTGCACGAGGAAGGGCAGCTGATGTACCCAGGGATTGTGCCATCACTGGTGGAGCACCTGCAATGGAACAACCATTCATGGCCACTGAGGAATTCCTGGTGAACCTAGAGACACAAGACAGTTCCCAGCCATTCATCACACCATACATCATGGAGGTGGGTGCCACAGTATCCATATCAGAGGACTGTGCATGAAAGTTTACTGTGATTACCATTGTAATATTGCTGCAGTCATTCTGTCAGGCTGTACATACCTTTATGTGGGTGTCAGGTCTATGTCCTGGGGGGTTAGCTCAGTTGTACAGTCATAGCATACCTCTCAACCTCTTAGAGCAAGAAATCTGTACAAAGCCATAAATAAAAGTGGAACAAAGGACCAAAAATAGGGACAATTTTAAATATTGCTCTTACAGACTTAGAAAGTTGAAGAATAACAGGTTTTACATTAGCTTGAATTTTCTGAAGGGCATGAAGTCTGAAACTCAAATGTCTGTCATTATTTTCTAACTTCAGTTGTTAATGATTTTCCACTAATTAGCCAGAAAACCACAATTTTATGAAGACTGGACCAAAAATATGGACATTCTGCAAAACTCTGTACAGCTGAGAGGTATGACTCATACTCAGAATGCCAGCAATACATCAAGTAACACATTAGCTACTGTACAAGTGAGATATATGCAGGTATTACCTTATTGTGCTACAACTTGTGGTGGCACTGAAATTACCTCACCTTCACCTTTGTACAGGTCCATCAGGAATTGTCCAAGTCTATGATCCAGCTTCTGGAAAGCTTGATACTGTTTTGTTTGGAATATACATATGCTATTAAGGGTGAGGGCCAGAATAATACCTTATGTACAGGTAATGTGTATAACCACAGTAGAATGTTTGTATGTTCCAGTCTGGAACAGTTACCTATGTTTCCTAGAGTGGGGAATCACAAGAGTGTAGCTGGATGAGCAGAAACACTTTTCCAGTTGTAGTTTAGAGTGAGTAGGCCTCCTGGTGTACATGAGACAATTAATCTGACATGCTTTGTACATACCGAAAGGTTGATGGTACATACCTTGGGCATTGAAACTTGTCTTTGTATATATTTGTTAAGATAGGTGTACTAGGTTTTATGTACTGTGTTATCAGGTAATAGTGTCATATTGCATACCTAAAAGGTATATTGTACTGGGCAAGTGTCACATGATTTACCCGATGTGCTTGTTATAAAGGCCTTGAGTCAAATGTGTATGTTGTTGTGAGGTAGTCTGTTGTGCATGAAAGTGGAGATGAGAGGATGTGTAAGTGGTAATGCAGTTGTGAATCCTCATCATTATGACTCTTTGTGGATTTTACATACATAATAGGGCAGGTAGTAATGTACTGCTTTCGTCTTGGTTTCCACAGATGATGGGGGAGTTGGTGTCTCTCCCCCACACCACCTGATGTCAGTGTCTCTTCAGACTCTGATGACAATGGTGGCCACAGTGAGGCACAGGTGGGGTTGTCAGGGGCTGCATTTGTCCCAGAAGTTGATATTCCTCTCCTGCCCCCATTGTCACCACACACAGTCAGTATACCCAAACATACCCAGTCCCCAGAGTCCTTATATATGGGACAGTCAGAGTATGGAGACATTGAACAGGCCACTGTGGCAACTATGGTATCAGTAAGTGTAGACAGTGGCCATAGCCAGAGAGCTGGCAAAGTCCCACACAGACGGATTGACAGGGGTGCTCATAGAAGGACTGCTGTCTATCCACCACCTGTTGTATGTGTCACATCACGGGCCACTTGCTGCATGTTTTGGGCCATCATGGAGGCACAGGCACATTCTGAATGGATCACCAGACATATACTTACAGTTATGGTTGCAGCACAGTCTGACATCTGTGACTGCCTCCACTACACTGGGGGCACCCTGGATTGGTTGTCTGATGCAGTAGACAGATGGTGGGCTGAAACAGTGTCTATCTTGGGCCACACATTGTATGTGCTGGAACGTGTCGTTGGAGTTGGGTGTTGCGCCCATGGACATAGGTCAGCAACATCATCTGCTGAGAATCCATGTGGCCATGCACAGTTACATTTCTGTAGTGGCAGTAAATCCAGTACTACAGATGGGAGTGTGTTGTTCACGTCACGACATGGCAGGCCATGGGCATGTGGTCCTGGGTGGTCCCATGGGGGTCACGGACCCAGCGGACGGCAGTCACCATCAGGTACTAGCACTGTATCTGATCGTTGGCATGGTGGTGCCAGTGCAACTCCTGGTGGAGCCATTTCCTCTGTTCAGGGATGGTGATGGTGAATTGTCAACTGTACCATGTAGGATCCACAGCTATCCAACATATATGGCCTCAAGCTAAATGCCAAAAAGTGTATAGTCATCCCCTTTGGCAAAAACAAAGTGCCCACAAATTACCACATAAGTGGTAATCCAGTAAGTACAGAAGAAGTAATTAGGGACCTGGGGACCCAAGTTGATAGCAATCTCTCATTTGACAACCACGTGGCCAAAGTGGTTAGAAAAACATTTTATATAGCCCACCTAATCATGAAGGGATTCACATCTAGATCAGGGGAGGTCATCGTGCCCCTTTACTCATCCCTCATCAGGCCCATAATTGAGTACAATGCCCCTTTTGGGATGTACCTTACCAGACACCTGCAGCAACTGGAAAAACCCCAAAAGTACCTCACCAAGAGGATCAAAGGGCTCAAACAGATGCCATATGCTGCCCGGTTAAAGAAACTCCAGCTCTACTCAGTGGCATACCGCCTGCTCAGAGGCGATCTATGCCTGACGTATAAAGCCATGTCCAACCCGGAATTAATGGACATGCTGCACCTCATAAAATCCAAATCCCATCAAGCTATGTGCTCGAGAGACTTGAACCTCAGCACTGAAATAAATAGGACATGCTGGAGGGACAGATTCATAACCCAGAGGCTTCCTTCACTCTGGAATAAAATCCCAGACTAGGTTAGGCAGAGTCCCTCATTGACTCTCTTCAAGAGGAATCTTGATGAGTGGATGGGAGATCGTAGGTTTACCCCGGGTATCACTTCTGTGTCACTGTTAGGCAGAGGCACAGTATACTAACCTCAAAAAAAGGCATAGCAAAATTAATTTAAAATGGGTGGCAAAAGCCAAACACACTCTGGCTAGGCGTATAAATGCCCTAGAGCAGATAGCCTAGTATGAACCTATGAACCTATATATATGTGTAGGAATAGCACTGAGCTTGACTGTGCACATGCACACACTCACAAACCACTGTCACATGCAGGTCACCTACAGACACACATGACACCTCTCCATGCCCCATCTAACCCACTCCCCTTCCTGACTCACATACATGCTGTCAACCATTTGGGTCAGCCTAGGCCTCCAGTACCCCCACACATCCCCACACATCACCTTGTACAAGTGATGATACCTGTGCCACATCCCTGTCATCCTTCCCATCGATGCAGGGAATGAAGCTATGTGTCTGATGCACAGGGTGACTATATTACTTAAAATGTACTTCTTTAATACAGTATTGTTTTGCATGCCACTTATAGTGGTCACCAACATATACTGTATGCTGGTATGTGTCATGAGTATGCAACATACCTTTGCTGACCTTATGTTATATGATTTTGTATTGGCGGTATTGTTACACAATGACAGGTATGTCATGGACCTGTGTATGTTTCTGCTCCAGAAGTCTGGAGGATAACCTATGGACACACAGCAGCAGTGAAGCGGTGCAGAATGCCATGGCTGCACAGCAGAAATATGCATTCAGCAAGGTACAGCAGTATACGTGCATGGCTCTGTAGGTTCACATCTGTATGACAGTCTACCAAGGACAATGGCAGCGGTCAGTGTACTCATGCATTCATAATTTGTGATGAGGGCTGCTACAAGGCAAGATGTGACCTTGCTGGAGTGCATATGCTGCCTATCTGTAGGGGGAATAGTAGATGGATGACTCACTGTAAGGACATTAACCTACTATGTGACAATAGTGCAACATGCTTGTGTGAGACATTTGTCTAGCAGACATAAACACACCCTTGAAACAGACCCTGCCTAATGGTATATAGAGTACCTCAGTGCACCTCATGACATGATATCTGTTTGATTGGCTGGGCGGCTATTATCATCTCAACATACAGCATCTGCCTGGGTCCCTCTTGGACTGGGGCAATATGTGTTGGTCCTGTACTGAGGGGTATACAGATGCCATGTTTTGAGAGCTGTATGGTCAATATGCTAGTTAAGTTCACATGTGGCTTGGCCTCATAACATGATGTATACTGCTGTAACAGCCTCACACAGAAACTTGGGCATATTCAGGCTAGCACCACTTCCACTCACTGCATACAGGACAGGCCAAGGCGCACATATACTGCAAGTTGGCTGTATGTAGATTAAAATACTTACCTATGTACTTTTACACACTACAGATCACAGCACCCTATGCACCCTGCACATCTCATATCTGTTAGCACTCTCAGTGTAGAACATATAATGTTTGTTGATATAAGCAAGCTTTGTTGTGGTCAGTTATTTGGGGAGCCACATCAGCCACTACAAAGAAAATGATGCAAAACCCTACCTATGTCTATTTTACACTGGTTACAATACCTATGCCATATGGATACACACAGGCACCATGTTAGGCAGAGTGGGATTAGAACCCCTACCCCTCTAGTATTACACACTATAGATCACAGTATTTATTGGACACATCATGGATTACGTCTTGCTACCACATTGTCAGCTGGTAGTCTTAAGGTGGTTGACATTAACAGGCCTTGTAGAATACGGCAGTGTGGAAGCCAACAGCAAGTTACAGTCCCAAAACGTGCATAACCATTGCTGCTGGAAAGCTCATGAGGGCATGTCCATTGTTTGGGAGGGGTATGTATATACACACACACACACACACACACACACACACACACACACACACACACACACACACACACACACATACACAGAGTGGGCTGCAGTGAAATTAGAATCCCTACCTATTTAGGTTTATACACTAAAGATGACTGCACTTATTGCATGCACCGCAGGTTAAGTCTGTTGTATATGTGCTTGCAGGCACAGTACTTGTGCATTACACAAACTGGACTTGTGTTGAACAGCATCTGTGGCCTGCAGAGTTATATTGGTTTGTACTGTTTTCTGTATCTAGTATCCTAGCTGTGAGATAACTGATGTTATCCTGGCTATGTGTGTACAGTTAATAGTATGACCTTATGTTGCTGCTTGCAGTTAGATAGGTGACAGTGTAGGCATAGACAATGTGCCCTGTCCATACGTGCAGTGACACCGTTATACGTTATACCACCTGCTCACCTGTGTCTGTCTGACATCCATCTGGCATAGCGGTCGGTATGTAAGTGGATTATCCACTGTTGTGCTCTTAGTTTGGATCCTTTGAGCAACATTATGGCTGTGTGATAGTGCAGTTTTACCATTATTAAGGTATGTTGGACAATGTAGACATCCACACACATATTCTGTATATAACAGGAATATACATATAAATGCAGCTCTGTGTGTTGTGTGTATGATATGTATATGTGTTCTGTAGATATATGGGGGAATCTATCATTTCAATATATATAGCTATATATATATATATATATATATATATATATATATATATATATATATATATATATATATATATACAACCTTTACTAACCTAAATAACTACATGACAATTGATAATGCATGTACAGTCACAAAGATATTTAAAAATGATCTTCAAACTAGTATTAAACCCCATAAGTAAGTATAGTTTCATTTGTGATTCCCATTATGAGTTCTGCAAAAGATATGACACACTTAACAGTCTAAATACAAATATTGATATAATTTATAACAACATTAATAATGGAGTTTTTATAGCAGGTACATCTATAGACATGACCAATATAACCTTATCAGTTAACCATTCCATTCCATTCTCTTGCAAAACTGGATGCATTTAATTGTTAAGGCAATAGACTGATTCAGGAGCTACTTGTCCAATTGTTGTTTACAAGTAATCATGGGTAACTATTGTAAATGCCATTTATAAATAGTGAGAAGACTGGGACCTAAAATTGAGACCTGGGTACACTGCTGTTGAAGGGATTTACTTCTGAGATGTTCTCCATGATTCCATTTTAGGTCCTATTCTCCCTATTTATTAATGCCATCTCCTCAGAACTGTTATCCCCACATTTAAAATGCATGCAGATGACGCACTACCTCTACTGTCTAATTATCCCTTCAATAACCACTAACCTCACAATTATACTTGGGTGTCATTCTTGAACCCACCTTATCCTTCAAGAATCACACAAATATAACAGTTAAGAGAAATGTAGCACATTTAAAATTCTGCTTTAATCTCACATTTTGTTTCTCTCATATATCCTGTCAAGAGCTTGTTAGAAATGAATGAATTCCAAAGTTAGTATATAGACTACCCATCTTTTCATTCAAGTCAAAAGCTTATATCTACCTTCTACAAACTCCTGTTAATGGAATCTGTCAGTTTGTACTGTTAACAGACCATTTAAGGCACCACTGTGATATCTTAGCACCAATAACAGGTAGAACCCCTCTCTTCAACACCTTAACCTATAAATAAACTTGAGTTACTGTCCCCACATGTAAAGCACTTTTAACCAAATAAACACATAACCTCTTTGAAGTGTTAGCACCAAGGCACCTACATTGATTTGTCTCCCACTTTGTTTGGCCACTAATGGAAAGGTATTTTTTAAAAAAATAGGACCTACTGCTTGGATTCAGCTACCCAAGGAGGAATACAGACTGGAAAAAACTTGAGATATGGTCTACTCAAATGCTTTATTCACCAAAGATAGTCTACCAAGCCTGTGGTTGTATAAAACCCCATACTAACTTGCATTCTGCAACTATTGTTTGTCATGTGGAACTACCTTTATTGGATTAATAGTTAAGTATGTGTATTTGTACTATTAAAGAAGTATTCTGCCTGCTTACAATATATACTGTCTGTATATACAGAGACAATGACTGTGCAATGCCTTTGGGTGATGAATGTAAGATAATGCTATATTTGTTTTATGGTTTGTATGGACTGTTACACAGGCTATAACCTAGATTTGTGTGATAAAATGAGAGTTAAATGCAGGTATATTTATAGTATGTGTTGATTACTGTATATGTAATATGACTACTATACTGTCCTGTAGTACTGACTGCTGTATGCATGCTAGGCCTTACTTCATGTTATCATGCTTCACTGTACCTGTAATATGACTACTATAATGTCCTGTAGTACTGACTGCTGTATGCATGCTAAGCCTTACTTCATGTTATCATGCTTCAATGTATATGTGATATGACTACTATACTGTCCTGTAGTACTGACTGCTGTATGCATGATATGCCTTACTTCATGTTATCATGCTTCACTGTATATGTAATATGACTACTATACTGTCCTCTAGTACTGACTGCTGTATGCATGCTATGCCTTACTTCATGCTATCATGCTTCACTGTATATGTAATATGACTACTATACTGTCCTCTAGTACTGACTGCTGTATGCATGCTAGGCCTTACTGCATGTTATCATGCTTCATTGTATATGTAATATGACTACTATAATGTCCTGTAATACTGACTGCTGTATGCATGCTAGGCCTTACTTCATGCTATCATGCTTCACTGTATATGTAATATGACTACTATACTGTGCTGTAGTACTGACTGCTGTATGCATTCTAGGCTTTATTTCATGTTATCATGCTTCACTGTATATGTAACAAGAGTATATATTGTCCCATAGTACTGACTGCTGTATGCATGCTAGGCCCTAATTCATGCTATCATGCTTCACTGTATATGTAATATGACTACTATACTGTCCTGTAGTACTGACTGATTTATGCATTCTAGGCTTTATTTCATGTTATCATGCTTCACTGTACATGTAATATGAGTACAATACTGTTCTGTAGTACTGACAGCTGTATGCATGCTAGGCCTTACTTCATGTTACCATGCTTCACTGTATATGTAATATGACTAGTATACTGTTGTGTGGTACTGACTGCTGTATGCATGACATGCCTTACTTCATGCTATCATGCTTCACTGTATATGTAATATGACTACTATACTTTGCTGTAGTACTGACTGCTGTATGCATTCTAGGCTTTACTTCATGTTATAATGTTTCACTGTGTATGTAATATGACAACTATACTGTCCTGTAGTACTGACAGCTGTATTCACGCTTAGGCCTTACTTCATGTTATTATGCTTTACTGTATATGTAATATGACTACAATACTGTCCTGTAGTACTGACTGCTGTATGCATGCTAGGCATTACTTCATGTCATCATGCTTCATTGTATATGTAATATGATACTTTACTGTCATGTAGTACTGACAGCTGTATGCATGCTAGGCCTTACTTCATGCTATCTTGCTTCACTGTATATGTAATATGACTACTATACTGTCCTGTAGTACTGACTGCTGTGTGCATGCTAGGCCTTACTTCATGTTATCATGCTTCACTGTATATGTAATGAGACTCTATACTGTTCTATAGTACTGACTGCTGTATGCATGCTAGGCCTTACTTCATGCTATCATGCTTCACTGTATATGTAATATGACTACTATACTGTGCTGTAGTACTGACTGATGTATGCATTCTAGGCCTTACTTGTTGTTATCATGCTTCACTGTACATGTAATATGACTATTATATTGTCCTGTAGTACTGACTGCTGTATGCATGCTAGGTCTTACTTCATGTTATCATGCTTCACTGTATATATAATATGACTACTATACTGTCCTGTAGTACTCCCTGCTGTATGCATGCTATGCCTTACTTCATGTTATCATGCTTCACTGTATATGTAATATAACTACTATACTGTCCTCTAGTACTGATTGTTGTATGCATGCTATGCCTTACTTCATGCTATCATGCTTCACTGTATATGTAATATGAGTACTATACTGTCCTGTAATACTGATTGCTGTATGCATGCTAGGTCTTACTGCATGTTATCATGCTTCATTGTATATGTAATATGACTACTATACTGTCCTGTAGTACTGACTGCTGTATGCATGCTAGGCCTTACTTCATGTTATCATGCTTTACTGTATATGTAATGAGACTCTATACTGTCCTGTAGTACAGACTGCTGTATGCATGCTAGGCCTTACTTCATGCTATCATGCTTCACTGTATATGTAATCTGACTACTATACTGTGCTGCAGTACTGACTGCTGTATGCATTCTAGGCTTTACTTCATGTTATCATGCTTCACTGTACCTGTAATATGACTACTATAATGTCCTGTAGTACTGACTGCTGTATTTATGCTAAGCCTTACTTCATGTTATCATGCTTCAATGTATATGTGATATGACTACTATACTGTCCTGTAGTACTGACTGCTGTATGCATGCTATGCCTTACTTCATGTTATCATGCTTCACTGTATATGTAATATGACTACTATACTGTCCTCTAGTACTGACTGCTGTATGCATGCTATGCCTTACTTCATGCTATCATGCTTCACTGTATATGTAATATGACTACTATACTGTCCTCTAGTACTGACTGCTGTATGCATGCTAGGCCTTACTGCATGTTATCATGCTTCATTGTATATGTAATATGACTACTATAATGTCCTGTGATACTGACTGCTGTATGCATGCTAGGCCTTACTTCATGCTATCATGCTTCACTGTATATGTAATATGACTACTATACTGTGCTGTAGTACTGACTGCTGTATGCATTCTAGGCTTTATTTCATGTTATCATGCTTCACTGTATATGTAACAAGAGTATATATTGTCCCATAGTACTGACTGCTGTATGCATGCTAGGCCCTAATTCATGCTATCATGCTTCACTGTATATGTAATATGACTACTATACTGTCCTGTAGTACTGACTGATTTATGCATTCTAGGCTTTATTTCATGTTATCATGCTTCACTGTACATGTAATATGAGTACAATACTGTTCTGTAGTACTGACAGCTGTATGCATGCTAGGCCTTACTTCATGTTACCATGCTTCACTGTATATGTAATATGACTAGTATACTGTTGTGTGGTACTGACTGCTGTATGCATGACATGCCTTACTTCATGCTATCATGCTTCACTGTATATGTAATATGACTACTATACTTTGCTGTAGTACTGACTGCTGTATGCATTCTAGGCTTTACTTCATGTTATAATGTTTCACTGTGTATGTAATATGACAACTATACTGTCCTGTAGTACTGACAGCTGTATTCACGCTAGGCCTTACTTCATGTTATTATGCTTTACTGTATATGTAATATGACTACAATACTGTCCTGTAGTACTGACTGCTGTATGCATGCTAGGCATTACTTCATGTCATCATGCTTCATTGTATATGTAATATGATACTTTACTGTCATGTAGTACTGACTGCTGTATGCATGCTAGGCCTTACTTCATGCTATCTTGCTTCACTGTATATGTAATATGACTACTATACTGTCCTGTAGTACTGACTGCTGTGTGCATGCTAGGCCTTACCTCATGTTATCATGCTTCACTGTATATGTAATACGACTACTATACTGTCCTGTAGTTCTGACTGCTGTATGCATGCTACTCCTTACTTCATGCTATCATGCTCCACTGTATATATAATATGACTACTATACTGTCCTTCAGTACTGACTACTACATGCATGCTTGGCCTTACTTCATGTTATCATGCTTCACTGTATATGTAATGAGACTCTATACTGTTCTATAGTACTGACTGCTGTATGCATGCTAGGCCTTACTTCATGCTATCATGCTTCAATGTATATGTAATATGACTACTATACTGTGCTGTAGTACTGACTGATGTATGCATTCTAGGCCTTACTTGTTGTTATCATGCTTCACTGTACATGTAATATGACTATTATATTGTCCTGTAGTACTGACTGCTGTATGCATGCTAGGTCTTACTTCATGTTATCATGCTTCACTGTATATATAATATGACTACTATACTGTCCTGTAGTACTCTCTGCTGTATGCATGCTATGCCTTACTTCATGTTATCATGCTTCACTGTATATGTAATATAACTACTATACTGTCCTCTAGTACTGATTGTTGTATGCATGCTATGCCTTACTTCATGCTATCATGCTTCACTGTATATGTAATATGAGTACTATACTGTCCTGTAATACTGATTGCTGTATGCATGCTAGGTCTTACTGCATGTTATCATGCTTCATTGTATATGTAATATGACTACTATACTGTCCTGTAGTACTGACTGCTGTATGCATGCTAGGCCTTACTTCATGTTATCATGCTTTACTGTATATGTAATGAGACTCTATACTGTCCTGTAGTACAGACTGCTGTATGCATGCTAGGCCTTACTTCATGCTATCATGCTTCACTGTATATGTAATCTGACTACTATACTGTGCTGCAGTACTGACTGCTGTATGCATTCTAGGCTTTACTTCATGTTATCATCCTTCACTGTACATGTAATATGACTACTATACTGTCCTGTAGTATTGACTGCTGTATGCATGCTATGCCTTATTTCATGCTATCATGCTTCACTGTATATGTAATATGACTTCTATACTTTGCTGTAGTACTGACTGCTGTATGCATTCTAGGCTTTACTTCATGTTATCATGCTTCACTGTAGATGTAGTAGGACTACTTTACTGTCCTGTAGTACTGAGTGCTGTATGTATGTTAGGCCTTACTTCATGTTATCATGCTTCACTCTATATGTAATATGACTACTATACTGTCCTGTAGTACTGACAGCTGTATTCATGCTATGCCTTACTTCATGTTATTATGCTTCACTGTATATGTAATATGACTACTATACTGTCCTGTAGTACTGACTGCTGTATGCATGCTAGGCATTACTTCATATTATCATGCTTCATTGTATATGTAATATGATACTTTACTGTCCTGTAGTACTGACTGTTCTATGCATGCTAGACCTTACTTCATGCTATCTTGCTTCATTGTATTTGTAATATGACTACTATACTGTCCTGTAGTACTGACTGCTGTATGCATGCTAGGCCTTACATCATGTTATCATGCTTCACTGTATATGTAATATGACTACTATACTGTACTGTAGTACTGACTGCTGTATGCATGCAAGGCCTTACTTCATGCTATCATGCTTCACTGTATATGTAATATGACTGCTATACTGTCCTGTAGTACTGACTGCTGTATGTCATGCTATTCCTTACTTCATGCTATCATGCTTCACTGTATTTGTAATATGACTACTATACTGTAATGTAATACTGACTGCTGTATGCATGCTAGGCATTGCTTCATGTTATCATGCTTCACTGTATATGTAATATGACTACTATACTGTCCTGTAGTACTGACTGCTGTATGCATGCTAGGCCTTACCTCATGTTATCAGGCTTCACTGTATATGTAATACCACTACTATACTGTCCTGTAGTTCTGACTGCTGTACGCATGCTACGCCTTACTTCATGCTCTCATGCTCCAGTGTATATATAATATGACTACTATACTGTCCTTTAGTACTGACTGCTGTATGCATGCTTGGCCTTACTTCATGTTATCATGCTTCACTGTATATGTAATGAGACTCAATACTGTCCTATAGTACTGACTGCTGTATGCATGCTAGGCCTTACTTCATGCTATCATGCTTCACTGTATATGTAATATGTCTACTATACTGTGCTGTAGTACTGACGGCTGTATGCTATCTAGGCCTTACTTCATGTTATCGTGCTTCACTGTACATGTAATATGACTACTATAATGTCCTGTAGTACTGACTGCTGTATGCATGCTAAGCCTTACTTCATGTTATCATGCTTCAATGTATATGTGATATGACTACTATACTGTCCTATAGTACTGACTGCTGTATGCATGCTATGCCTTACTTCATGTTATCATGCTTCACTGTATATGTAATATGACTACTATACTGTCCTCTACTACTGACTGCTGTATGCACGCTATGCCTTACTTCATGCTATCATGCTTCACTGTATATGTAATATGACTACTATACTGTCCTGTAGTACTGACTGCTGTATGCAAGCTAGGCCTTACTGCATGTTATCATGCTTCATTGTATATGTAATATGACTACTATACTGTCCTGTAGTACTGACTGCTGTATGCATGCTAGGCCTTACTTCATGTTATCATGCTTCACTGTATATGTAATGAGACTATACTGTCCTGTAGTACTGAGTGCTGTATACATGCTAGGCCTTGCTTCATGCTATCATGCTTCACTGTATATGTAATATGACTACTATACTGTGCTGTAGTACTAACTGCTGTATGCATTCTAGGCTTTACTTCATGTTATCATGCTTCACTGTACATGTAATATGACTACTATACTGTCGTGTAGTACTGACTGCTGTATGCATGCTATGCCTTACTTCATGCTATCATGCTTCACTGTATATGTAATATGACTACTATACTGTGCTGTAGTACTGACTGCTGTATGCATTCTAGGCTTTACTTCATGTCATCATGCTTCACTGTACATGTAATATGACTACTATACTGTCCTGTAGTACTGACTGCTGTATGCATGCTAGGCCTTACTTCATGTTATCATGCTTCACTGTATATGTAATATGACTACTATACTGTCATGTAGTACTGACTGCTGTATGCATGCTATGCCTTACTTCATGTAATCATGCTTCACTGTATATGTAATATGATACTATATTGTCCTGTAGTACTGACTACTGTATGCATTCTAGGCCTTAGTTCATGCTATCATGCTTCACTGTATATGTAATATGACTACTATACTGTCCTGTAGTACTGACTGCTGTTTGCATGCTAGGCTTTATTTCATGCTATCATGCTTCACTGTATATGTAATATGACTACAATACTGTCCTGCAGTACTGACTGTTGTATGCATGCTAGGCCTTATTTCATGCTATCATGCTTCACTGCATATGTAATATGACTACTATACTGTCCTGTAGTACTGACTGCTGTATGCATGCTAGGCCTTGCTTCATGCTATCATGCTTCACTGTATATGTAATATGACTACTATACTGTCATGTAGAACTGACTGCTGTATGCATGCTAGGCCTTACTTCATGCTATCATGCTTCACTGTATATGTAATATGACTACTATACTGTCCTTTAGTGCTGACTGCTGTATGTATGCTTATCCTTACTTCATGTTATCATGCTTCACTGTATATGTAATGAGACTCTATACTGTCCTGTAGTACTGACTGCTGTATGCATGCTAGGCTTTACTTCATAGGTTCATATGTTCATAGGTTTATACTAGGCTATCTGCCCTAAGGCATTTATAAGCCGAGCCCAAAGTTTTGTGGCTTACGCCACCCCTTATATGAAAAAATACTGTGCCCATTAGTTTGCTGTGCCTCTGTCCAGCAATGACATAGGGATGATTCCCTGGGTAAACCTACGATCTCCCATCCACAGGTCAAGATTTCTCTTGAACAGAGCCAGCAAGGTGCACTGCCTCACATGGACTGGGATTTTATTCCACAGCATAGGGAGTCTCTGAGTGATAAATCTATCCCTCCAGCACGTCCTATTTCTATCCATGCTAAGGTTTAAGTCGCTTGCTCTAGTGGTTTTGGTGGATTTGGATTTTTTGAGGTGGAGCATGTCTATTAATTCCGGGTTGGACATGGGCTTGTATGTCAGGCACATGTCACATCTGAGCAGACGGTATGCGACTGAATAGAGCTGGAGTTTCTTCAATCTGGCAGCATATGACAGATTTTGGAGTCCCTTTATCCTTTTGGTGAGGAACTTTTGGGGTCTCTCCAATTGCTGCAGATGTCGGGTGAGATACATCCCGAATGGGGCATTGTACTCGATCATTGGTCTGATAAGTGAAGAGTACAGGGGAACAATGACCTCACTAGATCTGGATGTGAATTCCTTCATGATCAGGTGGGCAATGTAGAAGGTCTTTCTAACCACTTTAGCAACGTGAGTGTCAAAAGAAAGGCCACTGTCAACCTGGGTCCCTAGGTCCCTGATAACCTCTTCTGTGCTTAGTGGATTGCCGCCTATATGGTAGCTTGGGGTTACCTTGTTTTTCCCGAAGGGTATGACTATACATTTTTTGGCATTTAACTTCAGGCCATGGCTCTGGCACCAGCTATCTGTTTCCGTGAGTCCCTTCTGTAGGATATCCGTGTCCGATGCACTTTCCACTATGGTGCCCAGTTTGCAGTCGTCTGCAAAGTTTGTCAGCCAAAGTCCTCCCATGTTGGCCTGTACTTCTGAGAAGTAGATGCCGAACAGTAGGGGGCCAAGGACCGAGCCCTGTGGGACACCACTTGTGACCGGCTTGGAGTCTGACATAGCGCCAGCAACTCTAACCCTGTGGGTTCTGTCCTTAAGCCAGTTTGCAACCCATCTTGTGACATATGGGTTTACATTTAAGCTGGTAAGTTTTTCTACAATACCCGAGTGGGGTATTGTGTTGAAAGCCTTTGCAAGGTTAAGGTAGGCTGTATGGACTGCCTTTCCCTCATCAATGGCCTTGGTGACTGTTTCGAAGAAGTCGACCAAGTTCAAAAGGCATGATCTGCCCATGACAAAGCCAAACTGGGTCGGGTCCAATGTCTGCAAGTCCCCTATATCTTTGTTTATGAGCTCCATTATGATCCTCTCCATAACTTTGCAGACTAGACTTGTTAAGCTTATGGGGCGGTAATTACCAGGGTCCATAGAGGCACCGCCTTTGTGGAGTGGGACCACAGTTGCCGTACGCCACTCCTTGGGCACGTATCCTGTGGTAAGGCTGAGATTAAACAGCTGCCTTATGTGCGGGTTTAATTCCTCATTTAGCTCATGTAGCACACAGCCGGGGACACCATCCAGTTCCATTGATGCTGTGTTTTTAGCTTTAGAAAGAGCAGCTTTCACCTGCGCATTTGAGATGTCTGGGAGGCTACACTCTGCTGAGATAGTTATCTCTCCTTTAGGGGGGAGAGGGGGGTGAAGTTTGCACTGAACCTGTCTGCCAGTATGTTGGCAATGTCTGTGGGTTCAGTGATTTTTGTATCATTTTGGACTACTTCTGAGTATATCTGGGAGTTTCCACCCAGGTTCCTAACATAGCTGAAAAAGGCCTTATGATTATCCTTTGAATCCATGGCAATTTTTCTCTCAAAATTGGCCTTAGTTGATTTTATGAGTGCTCGTATTTTTTTACTAATAATGATCAGGGGTGACTTCCTTTTATGGATTTTGTTCTATCATGTAATAGCTTTCTCCTCTTATTGTAAAGTTTGTTAATGGCTGGGGTCCACCAGACTGGACGTTTGCCCTTCGTCAAAAGAGTCTTAGTTTTATTTGGGATTGCCTGATCCATGCAGTCCTGGAGGTGTTCATAGAAGGCATTTGTAAGGGCTTCCGCAGCTTGGGTTGTGGTTTCCACTGGCTCAGGGGCCTTGAAGGATACCACACCAGTCTTGAGTAGTGTGAAGTTTGCTTTAGAGAAGTTCTTTACTGTGGTCTTTTTGTTTGGGGTGGGGCGGATGTGGATTTCAAGTGAGATTAGTTTATGATCAGATCTCACCAATGATGGATATACTTCTGGTGTGGAGCATTTTGTCCCCATGTTTGTGATAATGAGATCTAGTATATTTTCTCCTCTCATGGGAACAGTGACTAGCTGTTCCATGGCATTTGAATTTATGAACTCCAGGAACCGTTGGGCTAGAAAGTTAGGGCTTGAGTAATGTTCCCAGTCTATATTCGGGTAGTTGAAGTCACCCAATATGATGGTGTTTGGAGATACATTTATACCCTCCAGTGTCTTCAGGAAGGCTGTGTGGGGTTCCTGAGTTTGAGAGGGTGGCCTGTAGCATGCTACAATTTGTAGAGCAGTTTTGCCTATGGTTAGTTGCACCTGGATAGTTTCTGAAGCTTTGTGCATTGCCACCAACCTGGAGGTGTGGGTATCCTTTATGAATATGGATACACCCCCTCCTTTTGTGGTGTGGTCCAGGTTTTGGGGCAGGAATGCATAATATGAGGTAAAACCTAATAGTGCCGGGGTGCTCTCAGGAGCCTTGAACCAGGTTTCAGTTACAGCACAGACATCGATGTTCTCCATACTGAGAAGGGCCTTGAGTGCGTGTATTTTGAGATTTAGACTTCTGGCATTGAGCAGCATTACCCTCAGTTTCTTCCCATTTTTGTTTTCTAGGGTGGTAGGTTTAGAATTTGAGCCTTGCCTTAAAAAGGCACTATGGGGTGGCAAGAGAATTAGCCAATATCCGGAATCCCAGGGTTGACAGGTGCAAGCCGTCCCTTGCGAAGCAGCGTGGCTTGTCAAGCATGTCATCCCAGGCAGACAGACACTGGATCCCTTTTGAATGACACCGGACATTAAGCCAATTGTTAAAGCTGATCATCTTGTCTCTATATTGTGGCATTATTCTTGGTGAAGGAGGGATACTGCTCAGGGTCAGGGTCATGCCTGCCTGGGCTACGTAATCAGAGAGCTCCTCTATGTCTCTTTTCATGTAGTCCAGGGAGGTACGTCTCAGGTTATTCACACCAGCATGGACAATGACTGTGTCATATTTGTACTTGCTGTGGAGTGACCCGAGTGCTTGTGTTATGTGGTGGATTCTAGCGCCCGATAGGCAGCTTACTGTGACCCTCTCCTTGTTCAGCCTGGTGAGTGGGACGTCAGTGTGTCTGACTATGGAGTCACCTATGACAAGTATGTTTGGTGTTGTATTTGGCCTTAAGGGCTGTGACTGCTTTGCCCACTGATTTTGTGGTTCATGTGATGCTTGTGGGGTGTCTTGAGGTAGCAGTTGTTTGGGTGTCTGCTTTGGAGGCCTCTGCTGTTTAGGTAAATTTTTACTCAGAGCCTCCGAGTATGTCTTTGTGTGTTTATGTGTTTGATTCAGTGGTGTGGTAGCATTATGTGAGGCTGGTTTTGTGGTGTGTGTAGTTGCCTTCTCCTCCTGTCTGGTCTTGCCAGCCCTGAGTTGAGAGAGCTCAGCCTCCAGTTTGGCTAAATAGCTGCATCTCTCACAAGTATTTGTGTTATGTGGGAGGAGGAGAGGGTTGTCTGTGTACATGAGGCAATTGTAACATTGCCTCAATATTCCCAGATTCACCAACTGGGCAGGAGAGGACGCCAGCATCTGGCCCTTCGACATGCTAGAAAAATTAAGAAGTTAGGTATGAGACTGAATAAGAGAGGACTTAGTAAGGAAGTGGGTACTCCTGGGGGGGGGGGTTCGCAAGTGAGGGACTTTGTATAATATAGAAGTGACAAGTGGTGAGCTTTTTTTTTTTTTTTGAGAAAAAAAAAAACTTTTAGGAACAAGTGCTGTGCTTTTTAGTCAAGGGATATACTGTTTAGGTTACTAGTAGAGCAGTTCTAAGGGAAAAAATGAAGAACAGACTTTATGCAGCCAGAAAAAGTTTAACCTTGTTAAACCGGCGCTGCCTGATGCTGCTCTAGTGGCAACTCCGCTCTAAATCGCGCTAAAGCGTACTTTATAGCAGGGAGCTGGAAAAGGCAGTAAATGACCCAAAATGGCCACTGAACTACAAGTTACTGTCTTAAACCACTCCTCTGAGGACAAACAGGCAGCTCAATAATCCCCACTCCCACTGGTGAGTAAAGAAACTTCCCCCTGACCAAACAAAGAAAATGGAGAAGTACAGGAACCAAGACAAAGCCCAGGGATCAGCAAAATCTGATCACTGGAACAAACTAGCCAGGAAAGTTAGGAGAACAAGAATTTTTTTTGTTTTTTTTCCAAGTTTTTTTTTCACAGACAGAACAGAAAACACAATAAATGCTTTGCTTTTCAATTAAATGCTATCAAAAGCTAATACACTTGAGTGTATTAGCCTGTAGTTTAACTTTTAAGCAATCATGCGTCACTGTATATGTAATATGACTACTATACTGTGCTGTTGTACTGACTGCTGTATGGATTCTATGCCTTACTTCATGTTATCATGCTTCACTGCACATGTAATATGACTACTATACTGTCTTGTAGTACTGACTGCTGTATGCATGCTAGGTCTTACTTCATGTTATCATGCTTCACTGTATATGTAATATTACTACTACACTGTCCTGTAGTACTGACTGCTGTATGCATGCTAGGCTTTACTTTGTATTATCATGCTTCACTGTATATGTAATATGACTTATATACTGTCCTGTAGTGCTGACTGCTGTATGCATGCTAGGCCTTACTTCATGTTATGATGCTTCACTGTATATGTAATATGACTACTATACTGTCCTGTAGTACTGACTGCTGTATGCATGCTAGGACTTACTTCATGCTATCATGCTTCACTGTATATGTAATATGACTACTATACTGTGCTGTAACACTGACTTCTGTATGCATGGTAGGCCTTACTTGATGTTATCATCTTCATTGTCTAAGTAATATGATACTATACTGTCCTGTAGTACTGACTGTTGTATGCATGCTAGGCCTTACTTCTTGTTATGATTTTCCCTGTATATGTAATATGACTACTATACTGTCCTGTAGTACTGACTGTTGTATGCATGCTAGGCATTACTTCATGTTATCATGCTTCACTGTATATGTAATATGACTACTATACTGTCCTGTAGTACTGACTGTTGTATGCATGCTAGGCCTTACTTCATGTTATCATGCCTCACTGTATATGTAATACGACTTCTATACTGTCCTGTAGTGCTGACTGCTGTATGCATGCTAGGCCTTACTTCATGTTATCATGCTTCACTGTATATGTAATATGACTACTATACTGTCCTGTAGTACTGACTGCTGTATGCATGCTAGGCCTTACTTCATGTTATTATGCTTCACTGTATATGTAATATGACTACTATACTGTTATGTAGTACTGACTGCGGTATGCATACTAGGCCTTACTTCATGTTATCATGCTTCACTGTATTTGTAATATGACTACTATCCTGTCCTTTAGTGCTGACTACTGTATGCATGCTAAGCCTTACTTCATGCTATCATGCTTCATTGTATATGTAATATGACTACTACACTGTCCAGTAGTACTGATTGCTGTACGCATGCTAGGGCTTACTTCGTGTTATCATGCTTCACTGTATATGTAATATGATACTATACTGTCCTGTAGTACAGACTGCTGTATGCATGCTAGGCCTTACTTCATGTTATCATGCTTTACTGTATATGTAATATGACTACTATACTGTCATGTAGTACTGACTGCTTTATGCATGCTAGGCCTTACTTCGTGTTGTTATGCTTCACTGTATATGTAATATGACTACCATACTGTCCTGTAGTACTGACTGCTGTATGCATGCTTCATGTTATGATACTTCACTGTATATGTAATATGACTACTATACTGTCGTATAGTACTGACTGCTGTATGCATGCTATGCCTTACTTCATGCTATCATGCTTCACTGTATATGTAATATGACTACTATACTGTGATGTAGTAGTGACTGCTGTATGCATTCTACGCTTTACTTCATGTTATGCTTCACTGTAGATGTAACATGACTACTTTACTGTCCTGTAGTACTGACTGCTGTATGCATGCTAGGCCTTACTTCATGTTATCTTGCTTCACTGTATATGTAATATGACTACTATACTGTCCTGTAGTACTGACTGCAGTATTCATGCTAGGCCTTACTTCATGTTATCATGCTTCACTGTATATGTAATGAGACTCAATACTGTCCTATAGTATTGACTGCTGTATGCATGCTAGGCCTTACTTCATGCTATCATGCTTCACTGTATATGTAATATGTCTACTATACTGTGCTGTAGTACTGACGGCTGTATGCTATCTAGGCCTTACTTCATGTTATCGTGCTTCACTGTACATGTAATATGACTACTATAATGTCCTGTAGTACTGACTGCTGTATGCATGCTAAGCCTTACTTCATGTTATCATGCTTCAATGTATATGTGATATGACTACTATACTGTCCTATAGTACTGACTGCTGTATGCATGCTATGCCTTACTTCATGTTATCATGCTTCACTGTATATGTAATATGACTACTATACTGTCCTCTACTACTGACTGCTGTATGCACGCTATGCCTTACTTCATGCTATCATGCTTCACTGTATATGTAATATGACTACTATACTGTCCTGTAGTACTGACTGCTGTATGCAAGCTAGGCCTTACTGCATGTTATCATGCTTCATTGTATATGTAATATGACTACTATACTGTCCTGTAGTACTGACTGCTGTATGCATGCTAGGCCTTACTTCATGTTATCATGCTTCACTGTATATGTAATGAGACTATACTGTCCTGTAGTACTGAGTGCTGTATACATGCTAGGCCTTGCTTCATGCTATCATGCTTCACTGTATATGTAATATGACTACTATACTGTGCTGTAGTACTGACTGCTGTATGCATTCTAGGCTTTACTTCATGTTATCATGCTTCACTGTACATGTAATATGACTACTATACTGTCGTCTAGTACTGACTGCTGTATGCATGCTATGCCTTACTTCATGCTATCATGCTTCACTGTATATGTAATATGACTACTATACTGTGCTGTAGTACTGACTGCTGTATGCATTCTAGGCTTTACTTCATGTCATCATGCTTCACTGTACATGTAATATGACTACTATACTGTCCTGTAGTACTGACTGCTGTATGCATGCTAGGCCTTACTTCATGTTATCATGCTTCACTGTATATGTAATATGACTACTATACTGTCATGTAGTACTGACTGCTGTATGCATGCTATGCCTTACTTCATGTAATCATGCTTCACTGTATATGTAATATGATACTATATTGTCCTGTAGTACTGACTACTGTATGCATTCTAGGCCTTAGTTCATGCTATCATGCTTCACTGTATATGTAATATGACTACTATACTGTCCTGTAGTACTGACTGCTGTTTGCATGCTAGGCTTTATTTCATGCTATCATGCTTCACTGTATATGTAATATGACTACAATACTGTCCTGTAGTACTGACTGTTGTATGCATGCTAGGCCTTATTTCATGCTATCATGCTTCACTGCATATGTAATATGACTACTATACTGTCCTGTAGTACTGACTGCTGTATGCATGCTTGGCCTTGCTTCATGCTATCATGCTTCACTGTATATGTAATATGACTACTATACTGTCATGTAGAACTGACTGCTGTATGCATGCTAGGCCTTACTTCATGCTATCATGCTTCACTGTATATGTAATATGACTACTATACTGTCCTTTAGTGCTGACTGCTGTATGTATGCTTATCCTTACTTCATGTTATCATGCTTCACTGTATATGTAATGAGACTCTATACTGTCCTGTAGTACTGACTGCTGTATGCATGCTAGGCTTTACTTCATAGGTTCATATGTTCATAGGTTTATACTAGGCTATCTGCCCTAAGGCATTTATAAGCCGAGCCCAAAGTTTTGTGGCTTACGCCACCCCTTATATGAAAAAATACTGTGCCCATTAGTTTGCTGTGCCTCTGTCCAGCAATGACATAGAGATGATTCCCAGGGTAAACCTACGATCTCCCATCCACAGGTCAAGATTTCTCTTGAACAGAGCCAGCAAGGTGCACTGCCTCACATGGACCGGGATTTTATTCCACAGCATAGGGAGTCTCTGAGTGATAAATCTATCCCTCCAGCACGTCCTATTTCTATCCATGCTAAGGTTTAAGTCGCTTGCTCTAGTGGTTTTGGTGGATTTGGATTTTTTGAGGTGGAGCATGTCTATTAATTCCGGGTTGGACATGGGCTTGTATGTCAGGCACATGTCACCTCTGAGCAGACGGTATGCGACTGAATAGTGCTGGAGTTTCTTCAATCTGGCAGCATATGACAGATTTTGGAGTCCCTTTATCCTTTTGGTGAGGAACTTTTGGGGTCTCTCCAATTGCTGCAGATGTCGGGTGAGAAACATCCCGAATGGGGCATTGTACTCGATCATTGGTCTGATAAGTGAAGAGTACAGGGGAACAATGACCTCACTAGATCTGGATGTGAATCCCTTCATGATCAGGTGGGCAATGTAAAAGGTTTTTCTAACCACTTTAGCAACGTGAGTGTCAAAAGAAAGGCCACTGTCAACCTGGGTCCCTAGGTCCCTGATAACCTCTTCTGTGCTTAGTGGATTGCTGCCTATATGGTAGCTTGGGGTTACCTTGTTTTTCCCGAAGGGTATGACTATACATTTTTTGGCATTTAACTTCAGGCCATGGCTCTGGCACAAGCTATCTGTTTCCCTGAGTCCCTTCTGTAGGATATCCGTGTCTGATGCACTTTCCACTATGGTGCCCAGTTTGCAGTCGTCTGCAAAGTTTGTCAGCCAAAGTCCTCCCATGTTGGCCTGTACTTCTGAGAAGTAGATGCCGAACAGTAGGGGGCCAAGGACCGAGCCCTGTGGGACACTACTTGTGACCGGCTTGGAGTCTGACATAGCGCCAGCAACTCTAACCCTGTGGGTTCTGTCCTTAAGCCAGTTTGCAACCCATCTTGTGACATATGGGTTTACATTTAAGCTGGTAAGTTTTTCTACAATACCCGAGTGGGGTATTGTGTTGAAAGCCTTTGCAAGGTCAAGGTAGGCTGTATGGACTGCCTTTCCCTCATCAATGGCCTTGGTGACTGTTTCGAAGAAGTCGACCAAGTTCAAAAGGCATGATCTGCCCATGACAAAGCCAAACTGGGTCGGGTCCAATGTCTGCAAGTCCCCTATATCTTTGTTTATGAGCTCCATTATGATCCTCTCCATAACTTTGCAGACTAGACTTGTTATGCTTATGGGGCGGTAATTACCAGGGTCCATAGAGGCACCGCCTTTGTGGAGTGGGACCACAGTTGCCGTACGCCACTCCTTGGGCACGTATCCTGTGGTAAGGCTGAGATTAAACAGCTGCCTTATGTGCGGGTTTAATTCCTCATTTAGCTCGTGTAGCACACAGCCGGGGACACCATCCAGTTCCATTGATGCTGTGTTTTTAGCTTTAGAAAAAGCAGCTTTCACCTGCGCATTTGAGATGTCTGGGAGGCTACACTCTGCTGAGATAGTTATCTCTCCTTTAGGGGGGGAGAGGGGTGTGAAGTTTGCACTGAACCTGTCTGCCAGTATGTTGGCAATGTCTGTGGGTTCAGTGATTTTTGTATCATTTTGGACTACTTCTGAGTATATCTGGGAGTTTCCACCCAGGTTCCTAACATAGCTGAAAAAGGCCTTATGATTATCCTTTGAATCCATGGCAATTTTTCTCTCAAAATTGGCCTTAGTTGATTTTATGAGTGCTCGTATTTTTTTACTAATAATGATCAGGGGTGACTTCCCTTTTATGGATTTTGTTCTATCATGTAATAGCTTTCTCCTCTTATTGTAAAGTTTGTTAATGGCTGGGGTCCACCAGACTGGACGTTTGCCCTTCGTCAAAAGAGTCTTAGTTTTATTTGGGATTGCCTGATCCATGCAGTCCTGGAGGTGTTCATAGAAGGCATTTGTAAGGGCTTCCGCAGCTTGGGTTGTGGTTTCCACTGGCTCAGGGGCCTTGAAGGATACCACACCAGTCTTGAGTAGTGTGAAGTTTGCTTTAGAGAAGTTCTTTACTGTGGTCTTTTTTGTTTGGGGTGGGGGCGGGATGTGGATTTCAAGTGAGATTAGTTTATGATCAGATCTCACCAATGATGGATATACTTCTGGTGTGGAGCATTTTGTCCCCATGTTTGTGATAATGAGATCTAGTATATTTTCTCCTCTCATGGGAACAGTGACTAGCTGTTCCATGGCATTTGAATTTATGAACTCCAGGAACCGTTGGGCTAGAAAGTTAGGGCTTGAGTAATGTTCCCAGTCTATATTCGGGTAGTTGAAGTCACCCAATATGATGGTGTTTGGAGATACATTTATACCCTCCAGTGTCTTCAGGAAGGCTGTGTGGGGTTCCTGAGTTTGAGAGGGTGGCCTGTAGCATGCTACAATTTGTAGAGCAGTTTTGCCTATGGTTAGTTGCACCTGGATAGTTTCTGAAGCTTTGTGCATTGCCACCAACCTGGAGGTGTGGGTATCCTTTATGAATATGGATACACCCCCTCCTTTTGTGGTGTGGTCCGGGTTTTGGGGCAGGAATGCATAATATGAGGTAAAACCTAATAGTGCCGGGGTGCTCTCAGGAGCCTTGAACCAGGTTTCAGTTACAGCACAGACATCGATGTTCTCCATACTGAGAAGGGCCTTGAGTGCGTGTATTTTGAGATTTAGACTTCTGGCATTGAGCAGCATTACCCTCAGTTTCTTCCCATTTTGTTTTCTAGGGTGGTAGGTTTAGAATTTGAGCCTTGCCTTAAAAAGGCACTATGGGGTGGCAAGAGAATTAGCCAATATCCGGAATCCCAGGGTTGACAGGTGCAAGCCCCTCATGAAGCAGCGTGGCTTGTCAAGCATGTCATCCCAGGCAGACAGACACTGGATCCCTTTTGAATGACACCGGACATTAAGCCAATTGTTAAAGCTGATCATCTTGTCTCTATATTGTGGCATTATTCTTGGTGAAGGAGGGATACTGCTCAGGGTCAGGGTCATGCCTGCCTGGGCTACGTAATCAGAGAGCTCCTCTATGTCTCTTTTCATGTAGTCCAGGGAGGTACGTCTCAGGTTATTCACACCAGCATGGACAATGACTGTGTCATATTTGTACTTGCTGTGGAGTGACCCGAGTGCTTGTGTTATGTGGTGGATTCTAGCGCCCGATAGGCAGCTTACTGTGACCCTCTCCTTGTTCAGCCTGGTGAGTGGGACGTCAGTGTGTCTGACTATGGAGTCACCTATGACAAGTATGTTTGGTGTTGTATTTGGCCTTAAGGGCTGTGACTGCTTTGCCCACTGATTTTGTGGTTTATGTGATGCTTGTGGGGTGTCTTGAGGTAGCAGTTGTTTGGGTGTCTGCTTTGGAGGCCTCTGCTGTTTAGGTAAATTTTTACTCAGAGCCTCCGAGTATGTCTTTGTGTGTTTATGTGTTTGATTCAGTGGTGTGGTAGCATTATGTGAGGCTGGTTTTGTGGTGTGTGTAGTTGCCTTCTCCTCCTGTATGGTCTTGCCAGCCCTGAGTTGAGAGAGCTCAGCCTCCAGTTTGGCTAAATAGCTGCATCTCTCACAAGGATTTGTGTTATGTGGGAGGAGGAGAGGGTTGTCTGTGTACATGAGGCAATTGTAACATTGCCTCAATATTCCCAGATTCACCAACTGGGCAGGAGAGGACGCCAGCATCTGGCCCTTCGACATGCTAGAAAAATTAAGAAGTTAGGTATGAGACTGAATAAGAGAGGACTTAGTAAGGAAGTGGGTACTCCTGGGGGGGGGGTTCACAAATGAGGGACTTTGTATAATATAGAAGTGACAAGTGCTGAGCTTTTTTTTTTTTTTTTTTTTTTTTTTGAGAAAAAAAAAACTTTTAGGAACAAGTGCTGCGCTTTTTAGTCAAGGGATATACTGTTTAGGTTACTAGTAGAGCAGTTCTAAGGGAAAAAATGAAGAACAGACTTTATGGAGCCAGAAAAAGTTTAACCTTGTTAAACCGGCGCTGCCTGATGCTGCTCTAGTGGCAACTCCGCGCTAAATCGCGCTAAAGCACGCTAAAGCGTACTTTATAGCAGGGAGCTGGAAAAGGCAGTAAATGACCCAAAATGGCCACTGAACTACAAGTTACTGTCTTAAACCACTCCTCTGAGGACAAACAGGCAGCTCAATAATCCCCACTCCCACTGGTGAGTAAAGAAACTTCCCCCTGACCAAACAAAGAAAATGGAGAAGTACAGGAACCAAGACAAAGCCCAGGGATCAGCAAAATCTGATCACTGGAACAAACTAGCCAGGAAAGTTAGGAGAACAAGAATTTTTTTTGTTTTTTTTCCAAGTTTTTTTTTCACAGACAGAACAGAAAACACAATAAATGCTTTGCTTTTCAATTAAATGCTATCAAAAGCTAATACACTTGAGTGTATTAGCCTGTAGTTTAACTTTTAAGCAATCATGCGTCACTGTATATGTAATATGACTACTATACTTTGCTGTTGTACTGACTGCTGTATGGATTCTATGCCTTACTTCATGTTATCATGCTTCACTGCACATGTAATATGACTACTATACTGTCTTGTAGTACTGACTGCTGTATGCATGCTAGGTCTTATTTCATGTTATCATGCTTCACTGTATATGTAATATTACTACTATACTGTCCTGTAGTACTGACTGCTGTATGCATGCTAGGCTTTACTTTGTATTATCATGCTTCACTGTATATGTAATATGACTTATATACTGTCCTGTAGTGCTGACTGCTGTATGCATGCTAGGCCTTACTTCATGTTATGATGCTTCACTGTATATGTAATATGACTACTATACTGTCCTGTAGTACTGACTGCTGTATGCATGCTAGGACTTACTTCATGCTATCATGCTTCACTGTATATGTAATATGACTACTATACTGTGCTGTAACACTGACTTCTGTATGCATGGTAGGCCTTACTTGATGTTATCATCTTCATTGTCTAAGTAATATGATACTATACTGTCCTGTAGTACTGACTGTTGTATGCATGCTAGGCCTTACTTCTTGTTATGATTTTCCCTGTATATGTAATATGACTACTATACTGTCCTGTAGTACTGACTGTTGTATGCATGCTAGGCATTACTTCATGTTATCATGCTTCACTGTATATGTAATATGACTACTATACTGTCCTGTAGTACTGACTGTTGTATGCATGCTAGGCCTTACTTCATGTTATCATGCTTCACTGTATATGTAATACGACTTCTATACTGTCCTGTAGTGCTGACTGCTGTATGCATGCTAGGCCTTACTTCATGTTATCATGCTTCACTGTATATGTAATATGACTACTATACTGTCCTGTAGTACTGACTGCTGTATGCATGCTAGGCCTTACTTCATGTTATTATGCTTCACTGTATATGTAATATGACTACTATACTGTTATGTAGTACTGACTGCGGTATGCATACTAGGCCTTACTTCATGTTATCATGCTTCACTGTATTTGTAATATGACTACTATCCTGTCCTTTAGTGCTGACTACTGTATGCATGCTAGGCCTTACTTCATGCTATCATGCTTCATTGTATATGTAATATGACTACTACACTGTCCAGTAGTACTGATTGCTGTACGCATGCTAGGGCTTACTTCGTGTTATCATGCTTCACTGTATATGTAATATGATACTATACTGTCCTGTAGTACAGACTGCTGTATGCATGCTAGGCCTTACTTCATGTTATCATGCTTTACTGTATATGTAATATGACTACTATACTGTCACGTAGTACTGACTGCTTTATGCATGCTAGGCCTTACTTCGTGTTGTTATGCTTCACTGTATATGTAATATGACTACCATACTGTCCTGTAGTACTGACTGCTGTATGCATGCTTCATGTTATGATACTTCACTGTATATGTAATATGACTATTATACTGTCGTATAGTACTGACTGCTGTATGCATGCTATGCCTTACTTCATGCTATCATGCTTCACTGTATATGTAATATGACTACTATACTGTGATGTAGTAGTGACTGCTGTATGCATTCTACGCTTTACTTCATGTTATGCTTCACTGTAGATGTAACATGACTACTTTACTGTCCTGTAGTACTGACTGCTGTATGCATGCTAGGCCTTACTTCATGTTATCTTGCTTCACTGTATATGTAATATGACTACTATACTGTCCTGTAGTACTGACTGCAGTATTCATGCTAGGCCTTACTTCATGTTATTATGCTTCACTGTATATGTAATATGACTACTATACTGTCCTTTAGTACTGACTGCTGTATGCATGCTAGGCATTACTTCATATTATCATGCTTCATTTTATATGTAATATGATACTTTACTGTCCTGTAGTACTGACTGTTGTATGCATGCTAGGCCTTACTTCACGCTAACTTGCTTCATTGTATTTGTAATATGACGACTATACTGTCCTGTAGTACTGACTGCTGTATGCATGCTAGGCCTTACTGCATGTTATCATGCTTCACTGTATATGTAATATGATACTATATTGTCCTGTAGTACTGACTGCTGTTTGCATGCTAGGCTTTACTTCATGCTATCATGCTTCACTGTATATGTAATATGACTACTAACCTGTCCTGTAGTACTGACTGTTGTATGCTTGCTAGGCCTTATTTCATGTTATCAGGTTTCACTGCATATGTAATATGACTACTATACTGTCTTGTAGTACTGACTGATGTATGCATGCTAGGCCTTACTACATGTAATCATGCTTCACTGTATATGTAATATGACTATTATACTGTCCTGTAGTACTGACTGCTGTATGCATGCTAGGCCTTACTTCATGTCATCATGTTTCACTGTATATGTAATATGACTACTATACTGTCATGTAGTACTGACTGCTGTATGCATGCTAGGCCTTACTTCATGTTATCATGCTTCACTGTATATGTAATATGACTAGTATGCTGTCCTGTAGTGCTGACTGCTGTATGCATGCTAGGCCTTACTTCATGTTACTATGCTTCACTGTATATGTACTATGACTACTATAATGTCCTGTAGTACTGACTGCTGTATGCATGCTAGGGCTTACTTCATGTTATTATGCTTCACTGTATATGTAATATGACTACTATACTATCCTGTTGTACTGACTGCTGTATGCATGCTAGGCCTTACTTCATGCTATCATGCTTCACTGTATATGTAATATGACTACTATACTGTGCTGTAGCACTGACTGATGTATGCATGGTAGGCCATACTTGATGTTATAATCTTCACTGTATAAGTAATATGATACTATATTGTCCTGTAGTACTGACTGCTGTATGCATGCTAGGCCTTACTTCATGTTATCATGCTTCACTGTATATGTAATATGACTACTATACTGTCCTGTAGTACTGACTGCTGTATGCATTCTAGGCCTTATTTCATGCTAGCATGCTTCACTGTATATGTAATATGACAACTATACTGTCCTGTAGTATTGACTGATGTATGCATGCTAGAAATTACTTCATGCTATCATGGTTCACTGTATATGTAATATGACTACTATACTGTCCTGTAGTACTGACTGCTGTATGCATGCTAGGCCTTACTTCATGTTATCATGCTTTACTGTACATGTAATATGACTACTATACTGTCCTGTAGTACTGACTGCTTTATGCATGTTTGCCCTTACTTCATGTTTTCATGCTTGACTCTATATGTAATATGACTACTATACTGTCCTGTATGTTCTGACTGCTGTATGTATGCTAGGCTTTACTTCATGTTATCATGCTTCACTGTATATGTAATATGACTACTATATTGTCCTGTAGTACTGACTGTTGTATGCATGCTAGGCCTTACTTCATGCTATCATGCTTTACTGCATATGTAATATGACTACTATACTGTCCTGTAGTACAGACTGTTGAATGCATGCTAGGCCTTGCTTCATGCTATCATGCTTCACTGCAAATGTAATATGACTACTCAACTGTCCTGTAGTATTGACTGCTGTATGCATGCTAGGCCTTACTTCCTGTTATCATGCTTCACTGTATATGTAATATGTCTACTATACTGTCCTGTAGTTCTGACTGCTGTATGCACGCTAGACCTTACTTCATGCTATCATCCTCAACTGTGTATATAATATGACTTCTATGCTGTCCTTTAGTACTGACTGCTGTACGCATGCTTGGCCTTAGCTCATGTTATCATGCTTCACTGTATATGTAATGAGACTCTATACTGTCCTGTAGTACTGACTGCTGTATGCATGCTAGGCCTAACTTCCTGCTATCACACTTCACTGTATATGTAATATGACTACTATACTGTGCTGTAGTACTGACTGCTGCATGCATTCTAGACCTTACTTCCTATTATCATGCTTCACTGTGCATGTAATATGACAACAATACTGTCCTGTAGTACTAACTGCTGTATGCATGCTAGGCCTTACTTCATATTATCATGCCTCACTGTATATGTAATGCGACTAGTATACTGTCATGTAGTACTGACTGCTGTATGCATGCTATGCCTTACTTCATGTTATCATGCTTCACTGCATATGTTATATGACTACTATACTGTCCTGTAGTACTGACTGCTGTATGCATGCTAGGCCTCATGTCTTGCTATCATGCTTCACTGTATCTGTAATATGATTACTATACTGTCCTGTAGTACTGACTGCTGTATGCATGCTAGGCCTTACTGCATGTTATCATGCTTCATTGTATATGTAATATGACTACTATACTGTCCTGTAGTACTGACTGCTTTATGCATGCTAGGCCTTACTTCATGTTATCATGCTTCACTGTATATGTAATATGACTACTATACTGTCCTGTAGTACTGACTGATGTATGCATGCTAGGCCTTACTTCATGTTATCATGCTTCACTGTATATGTAAAACGACTTCTATACTGTCCTGTAGTGCTGACTGCTGTATGCATGCTAGGCCTTACTTCATGTTATCATGCTTCAGTGTATATGTCATATGACTACTCTGCTATCCTGTAGTACTGACTGCTGTATGCATGCTAGGCCTTACATCATGTTATCATGCTTCACTGTATATGTAACATGACTACTATACTGTACTGTAATACTGACTGCTGTATGCATGCTAGGCCTTACTTCATGCTATCATGCTTCACTGTATATGTAATATGACTGCTATACTGTCCTGTAGTTCTGACTGATGTATGCATGCTAGGCTTTTCTACATGTTATCATGCTTCACTGTATATGTAATATGTCTACTATATTGTCCTGTAGTTCTGACTGCTGTATGCACGCTAGGCCTTACTTCATGCTATCATGCTTCACTGTATATGTAATATGACTACTATACTGGCCTGTAGTATTGACTGCTGTATGTATGCTAGGCCTTACTTCCTGTTATAATGCTTCACTGTATATGTAATATGTCTACTATACTGTCCTGTAGTTCTGACTGCTGTATGCACGCTAGGCCTTACTTCATGCTATCATGCTCAACTGTATATATAATATGACTACTATACTGTCCTTTAGTACTGACTGCTGTATGCATGCTTGGCCTTAGTTCATGTTATCATGCTTCACTGTATATGTATTGAGACTCTATACTGTCCTGTAGTACTGACTGCTGTGTGCATGCTAGGCCTTACTTCCTGCTATCACACTTCACTGTATATGTAATATGACTACTATACTGTGCTGTAGTACTGACTGCTGTATGCATTCTAGACCTTACTTCATATTATCATGCTTCACTGTATATGTAATGTGACTACTATACTGTCGTGTAGTACTGACTGCTGTATGCATGCTATGCCTTACTTCATGTTATCATGCTTCACTGTACATGTAATATGACAACAATACTGTCCTGTATTACTGACTGCTGTATGCATGCTAGGCCTTACTTCATATTATCATGCTTCACTGTATATGTAATGTGACTACTATACTGTCATGTAGTACTGACTGCTGTATGCATGCTATGCCTTACTTCATGTTCTCATACTTCACTGTATATGTCATATGACTACTATACTGTCCTGTAGTACTGACTGCTGTATGCATGCTAGGCCTTACTTCATGTTATCATTCTTCACTGTATATGTAATATGACTACTATACTGTCCTGTAGTACTGACTGCTGTATGCATGCTAGGCCTTACTTCATGTTATCATGCTTCACTGTATATGCAATATGACTTCTATACTGTCCTGTAGTGCTGACTGCTGTATGCATGCTAGGCCTTACTTCATGTTATCATGCTTCAGCGTATATGTCATATGACTACTCTACTGTCCAGTAGTACTGACTGCTGTATGAATGCTAGGCCTTACATCATGCTATCATGCTTCACTGTATATGTAATATGACTACTATAGTGTACTGTAGTACTGACTGCTGTATGCATGCTAGGCCTTACCTCATGCTATCATGTTTCACTGTATATGTAATGTGACTGCTATACTGTCCTGTAGTACTGACTGCTGTATGTCATGCTAGACCTTACTTCATGCTATCATGCTTCACTGTATATGTAATATGACTACTATACTGTAATGTAGTACTGACTGCTGTATGCATGCTAGGCATGGCTTCATGTTATCATGCTTCACTGTATATGTAATATGACTACTATACTGTCATGTAGTACTGACTGATGTATGCATGCTAGGCTTTTCTACATGTTATCATGCTTCACTGTATTTGTAATATGACTACTATCCTGTCCTTTAGTGCTGACTACTGTATGCATGCTAGGCCTTACTTCATGCTATCATGCTTCATTGTATATGTAATATGACTACTACACTGTCCAGTAGTACTGATTGCTGTACGCATGCTAGGGCTTACTTCGTGTTATCATGCTTCACTGTATATGTAATATGATACTATACTGTCCTGTAGTACAGACTGCTGTATGCATGCTAGGCCTTACTTCATGTTATCATGCTTTACTGTATATGTAATATGACTACTATACTGTCACGTAGTACTGACTGCTTTATGCATGCTAGGCCTTACTTCGTGTTGTTATGCTTCACTGTATATGTAATATGACTACCATACTGTCCTGTAGTACTGACTGCTGTATGCATGCTTCATGTTATGATACTTCACTGTATATGTAATATGACTATTATACTGTCGTATAGTACTGACTGCTGTATGCATGCTATGCCTTACTTCATGCTATCATGCTTCACTGTATATGTAATATGACTACTATACTGTGATGTAGTAGTGACTGCTGTATGCATTCTACGCTTTACTTCATGTTATGCTTCACTGTAGATGTAACATGACTACTTTACTGTCCTGTAGTACTGACTGCTGTATGCATGCTAGGCCTTACTTCATGTTATCTTGCTTCACTGTATATGTAATATGACTACTATACTGTCCTGTAGTACTGACTGCAGTATTCATGCTAGGCCTTACTTCATGTTATTATGCTTCACTGTATATGTAATATGACTACTATACTGTCCTTTAGTACTGACTGCTGTATGCATGCTAGGCATTACTTCATATTATCATGCTTCATTTTATATGTAATATGATACTTTACTGTCCTGTAGTACTGACTGTTGTATGCATGCTAGGCCTTACTTCACGCTAACTTGCTTCATTGTATTTGTAATATGACGACTATACTGTCCTGTAGTACTGACTGCTGTATGCATGCTAGGCCTTACTGCATGTTATCATGCTTCACTGTATATGTAATATGATACTATATTGTCCTGTAGTACTGACTACTGTATGCATTCTAGGCCTTACTTCATGTATCATGTTTCACTGTATATGTAATATGACTACTATACTGTCCTGTAGTACTGACTGCTGTTTGCATGCTAGGCTTTACTTCATGCTATCATGCTTCACTGTATATGTAATATGACTACTAACCTGTCCTGTAGTACTGACTGTTGTATGCTTGCTAGGCCTTATTTCATGTTATCAGGTTTCACTGCATATGTAATATGACTACTATACTGTCTTGTAGTACTGACTGATGTATGCATGCTAGGCCTTACTACATGTAATCATGCTTCACTGTATATGTAATATGACTATTATACTGTCCTGTAGTACTGACTGCTGTATGCATGCTAGGCCTTACTTCATGTCATCATGTTTCACTGTATATGTAATATGACTACTATACTGTCATGTAGTACTGACTGCTGTATGCATGCTAGGCCTTACTTCATGTTATCATGCTTCACTGTATATGTAATATGACTAGTATGCTGTCCTGTAGTGCTGACTGCTGTATGCATGCTAGGCCTTACTTCATGTTACTATGCTTCACTGTATATGTACTATGACTACTATAATGTCCTGTAGTACTGACTGCTGTATGCATGCTAGGGCTTACTTCATGTTATTATGCTTCACTGTATATGTAATATGACTACTATACTATCCTGTTGTACTGACTGCTGTATGCATGCTAGGCCTTACTTCATGCTATCATGCTTCACTGTATATGTAATATGACTACTATACTGTGCTGTAGCACTGACTGATGTATGCATGGTAGGCCATACTTGATGTTATAATCTTCACTGTATAAGTAATATGATACTATATTGTCCTGTAGTACTGACTGCTGTATGCATGCTAGGCCTTACTTCATGTTATCATGCTTCACTGTATATGTAATATGACTACTATACTGTCCTGTAGTACTGACTGCTGTATGCATTCTAGGCCTTATTTCATGCTAGCATGCTTCACTGTATATGTAATATGACAACTATACTGTCCTGTAGTATTGACTGATGTATGCATGCTAGAAATTACTTCATGCTATCATGGTTCACTGTATATGTAATATGACTACTATACTGTCCTGTAGTACTGACTGCTGTATGCATGCTAGGCCTTACTTCATGTTATCATGCTTTACTGTACATGTAATATGACTACTATACTGTCCTGTAGTACTGACTGCTTTATGCATGTTTGCCCTTACTTCATGTTTTCATGCTTGACTCTATATGTAATATGACTACTATACTGTCCTGTATGTTCTGACTGCTGTATGTATGCTAGGCTTTACTTCATGTTATCATGCTTCACTGTATATGTAATATGATACTATATTGTCCTGTAGTACTGGTTGCTGTTTGCATGCTAGGCTTTACTTCATGCTATCATGCTTCACTGTATATGTAATATGACTACTATATTGTCCTGTAGTACTGACTGTTGTATGCATGCTAGGCCTTACTTCATGCTATCATGCTTTACTGCATATGTAATATGACTACTATACTGTCCTGTAGTACAGACTGTTGAATGCATGCTAGGCCTTGCTTCATGCTATCATGCTTCACTGCAAATGTAATATGACTACTCAACTGTCCTGTAGTATTGACTGCTGTATGCATGCTAGGCCTTACTTCCTGTTATCATGCTTCACTGTATATGTAATATGTCTACTATACTGTCCTGTAGTTCTGACTGCTGTATGCACGCTAGACCTTACTTCATGCTATCATCCTCAACTGTGTATATAATATGACTTCTATGCTGTCCTTTAGTACTGTCTGCTGCACGCATGCTTGGCCTTAGCTCATGTTATCATGCTTCACTGTATATGTAATGAGACTCTATACTGTCCTGTAGTACTGACTGCTGTATGCATGCTAGGCCTAACTTCCTGCTATCACACTTCACTGTATATGTAATATGACTACTATACTGTGCTGTAGTACTGACTGCTGCATGCATTCTAGACCTTACTTCCTATTATCATGCTTCACTGTGCATGTAATATGACAACAATACTGTCCTGTAGTACTAACTGCTGTATGCATGCTAGGCCTTACTTCATATTATCATGCCTCACTGTATATGTAATGACTAGTATACTGTCATGTAGTACTGACTGCTGTATGCATGCTATGCCTTACTTCATGTTATCATGCTTCACTGCATATGTTATATGACTACTATACTGTCCTGTAGTACTGACTGCTGTATGCATGCTAGGCCTCATGTCTTGCTATCATGCTTCACTGTATCTGTAATATGATTACTATACTGTCCTGTAGTACTGACTGCTGTATGCATGCTAGGCCTTACTGCATGTTATCATGCTTCATTGTATATGTAATATGACTACTATACTGTCCTGTAGTACTGACTGCTTTATGCATGCTAGGCCTTACTTCATGTTATCATGCTTCACTGTATATGTAATATGACTACTATACTGTCCTGTAGTACTGACTGATGTATGCATGCTAGGCCTTACTTCATGTTATCATGCTTCACTGTATATGTAAAACGACTTCTATACTGTCCTGTAGTGCTGACTGCTGTATGCATGCTAGGCCTTACTTCATGTTATCATGCTTCAGTGTATATGTCATATGACTACTCTGCTATCCTGTAGTACTGACTGCTGTATGCATGCTAGGCCTTACATCATGTTATCATGCTTCACTGTATATGTAACATGACTACTATACTGTACTGTAATACTGACTGCTGTATGCATGCTAGGCCTTACTTCATGCTATCATGCTTCACTGTATATGTAATATGACTGCTATACTGTCCTGTAGTTCTGACTGATGTATGCATGCTAGGCTTTTCTACATGTTATCATGCTTCACTGTATATGTAATATGTCTACTATATTGTCCTGTAGTTCTGACTGCTGTATGCACGCTAGGCCTTACTTCATGCTATCATGCTTCACTGTATATGTAATATGACTACTATACTGGCCTGTAGTATTGACTGCTGTATGTATGCTAGGCCTTACTTCCTGTTATAATGCTTCACTGTATATGTAATATGTCTACTATACTGTCCTGTAGTTCTGACTGCTGTATGCACGCTAGGCCTTACTTCATGCTATCATGCTCAACTGTATATATAATATGACTACTATACTGTCCTTTAGTACTGACTGCTGTATGCATGCTTGGCCTTAGTTCATGTTATCATGCTTCACTGTATATGTATTGAGACTCTATACTGTCCTGTAGTACTGACTGCTGTGTGCATGCTAGGCCTTACTTCCTGCTATCACACTTCACTGTATATGTAATATGACTACTATACTGTGCTGTAGTACTGACTGCTGTATGCATTCTAGACCTTACTTCATATTATCATGCTTCACTGTATATGTAATGTGACTACTATACTGTCGTGTAGTACTGACTGCTGTATGCATGCTATGCCTTACTTCATGTTATCATGCTTCACTGTACATGTAATATGACAACAATACTGTCCTGTATTACTGACTGCTGTATGCATGCTAGGCCTTACTTCATATTATCATGCTTCACTGTATATGTAATGTGACTACTATACTGTCATGTAGTACTGACTGCTGTATGCATGCTATGCCTTACTTCATGTTCTCATACTTCACTGTATATGTCATATGACTACTATACTGTCCTGTAGTACTGACTGCTGTATGCATGCTAGGCCTTACTTCATGTTATCATTCTTCACTGTATATGTAATATGACTACTATACTGTCCTGTAGTACTGACTGCTGTATGCATGCTAGGCCTTACTTCATGTTATCATGCTTCACTGTATATGCAATATGACTTCTATACTGTCCTGTAGTGCTGACTGCTGTATGCATGCTAGGCCTTACTTCATGTTATCATGCTTCAGCGTATATGTCATATGACTACTCTACTGTCCAGTAGTATAGTACTGACTGCTGTATGAATGCTAGGCCTTACATCATGCTATCATGCTTCACTGTATATGTAATATGACTACTATAGTGTACTGTAGTACTGACTGCTGTATGCATGCTAGGCCTTACCTCATGCTATCATGTTTCACTGTATATGTAATGTGACTGCTATACTGTCCTGTAGTACTGACTGCTGTATGTCATGCTAGACCTTACTTCATGCTATCATGCTTCACTGTATATGTAATATGACTACTGTACTGTAATGTAGTACTGACTGCTGTATGCATGCTAGGCATGGCTTCATGTTATCATGCTTCACTGTATATGTAATATGACTACTATACTGTCATGTAGTACTGACTGATGTATGCATGCTAGGCTTTTCTACATGTTATCATGCTTCACTGTATATGTAATATGACTACTATACTGTCCTGTAGTACTGACTGCTGTATGCCTGCTAGGCCTTACCTCATGTTATCAAGCTTCACTGTATATGTAATACGACTACTATACTGTCCTTTAGTTCTGACTGCTGTATGCATGCTACGCCTTACTTCATGCTATCATGCTCCAGTGTATATATAATATGACTACTATACTGTCCTTTAGTACTGACTGCTGTATGCATGCTTGGCCTTACTTCATGCTATCATGCTTCACTGTATATGTAATATGACTACTATACTGTCCTGTAGTACTGACGGTCATGTACATGAATATATCCTGTGTAGGCTCTACACTGTGCCTACATGGATTTTATTAAATCCTGGGGCATATTTTTAATTGTTTATGCACACTTTGATATATTGGTGTTGGGGATCTGCAAATGAAGACATGGTCATATTCTTTGCTTCAGAATTTTGAGAGAAATGTGTTTCTGAAAATCATTGTGGAAGTTTTTTTTAAATGGAAACAAGACTACATACAAGTTAAATATTGGAATGTGTGGCGCACTGCCACTATGGAGTAAACATAGTAAATGTTTCCTCTTCTCATGATCTCAAATTTGGTACTGCAACATTTTAAATTTCATTTCAGTTATTTACCCTTGAAAACCACAGTATAGGACTACAGGCTAGAAAACTGAAATTGACTTGGCCTTTATAAATTGTGAAATAGGCCATTCTCTTAAAAATAATTTGCTTTTCTTCTGTAAGCCTTAACATGATATAATTAAACATTATAATATATATTATACATCTACTTTAGGAAAGCGTAATATTGCATAAAATATTGTTAAATTTTGTAAGTGTAATGTATTATGGCTGAAATATTAATTTTGTAAGTTAAATACGCTATTGACTATTTTTGCAACCAATATTAATATATTTAAATTTTCTTAGTGTACTCTGGGCACCATATCTTTTGCCTGGTTTGTGTCAAATATAATAAGAAATTATTTGACTATTTTTTTATACATTTAAATGCAAGATTTTATTAGAAAAACATTGTGACCAATAAATCTAAATTACATGAATGCATCAAAAAAAAGGGGACGGCTGGTAATCTAAAAAGCCGTCATTCAAAACATTAAACAAATAAAATGTTACCATTACTTCCACTTTTTACGTGGGTTACACTTTGCTGTATATTTTTCCTAGAAGCAAATTATTGCCAGTATGTGCTCTAAAGGACATTTATAGACAAAGTGTAAAGCTAGCTGACAATAGCATAGAGCAGATGAAGTCATAGAAAAAAAGCAAAGGATAAAGCTATAAAACTAAATGGCACTCAACCAGCCAGCAGAATGCAGCACAGTATTAGTGAGAGGTGGCAAAGCTCAGATAGCAGGAGAAGCCATAATTGGAGTGGCTAAGTGACCTTTATGAGGGACACAGGAGGATAAAAATTATAGCTTAGACTTGTGCCACCAGTACAGGTCTGAGAACAAACAATCAACACGTTCATTACTTTAAAGGGCAGCCCTTCTGCTTCATTAAGTACTTCCTCACCCAGCAATCTTTATGGTCATCAGCATTCCAGTAGTTTGAAACCTTCTTGCCACTTCTGTCATCACTGCTGCATGAACTATTTCAAATAGTTTTCCCTACTGCACCTTTTGCATAAAAAGCTAGCTAAAAAGGTGGTCATATACATTCCTCAGGTAGACAAATACCGGTGAGTATCCCAGATACTAGATGATACATGGGCAGATAGACAAAAGACAGTCATATAGATTGATCAGTAGATTGATATATGTATAGCTATATAGATAGATAAACAGATAATTTTGTTTGTAAACCACAAAAAACAAGGTCTGATACAGTGGAGACCAAGGTATACAGCTCGACGAATATATTTACTTACAAAAATGCCACAATGCAATTATAATTTTCAGAAGCATAAAATATTATGTATTTATCTATTTGTGTAGATCTATCTATCTATAATAAACATATAATAAATGAAATATGATGCTTACACAAGAGAAGAATAGCCTTTTTATAACAAGGCTCTAGCGTATGAAATTCACTCCTATAACTAATTGATCATTGAGTGTACATAGACACTGCTGTCACAAGGGGACAGCACAGTAACTCAGCCACCAACATTGACATATAAAACAAGTTAAAAAGCCATAGAAATGATGAACAAGTGAAATGCATCACTAATCAGCCATCAGCATGCTATGATGCTGTCACTGATTTTGCTGGAAAGCTCTGATTTTGCTTCAGAATTTTGCTGTATGTATCCCTATTTAAATATATGACATTTTTGACATTACACTGAAGATTAGAATTCATTAAACCAAGCAATGCAGAAACTTCTTGTCCTCCTGAAAACATCTGTTAATATAAATCCCTAAACACGCCTGATGTTGCTGACACCTTGTACTGTTACACATTATTTCTAAACTGGTAGAAACTTAAGGTAACTAAAATTCTCCATATATTAAAAAGAAATGTTCCTGCTCCTGATTCTGTAACAAATAAACAGTATTCAGTATTCTTGTTAGCATTTGCCAGAACAACAAGTGCAAGGAAATGGAGATTAATTCCATAGCGATGTTTAAAGAACTTTTAGAATCGGCCATCGTTTTATCTGAAAAGGAAAATGCAACAATCAGCTTCCAAACTAAAAGTGTTGTGAATGTACGTTATTGGAATAACTTACTACAAACATTAACTGCCAAATTTGAATGAATTTATAATTTTAACTTGCAGTGTTTCATCATTAAGTTGATTATTTTTGCTATTTGTTTGAAATGTATTGCTTTACTGTAAATATGTTTAATTTAAAATTTAATAAAAATACTTGGGGAAAAAAAGAAAGAATTGTAATCTAGTATCCAGTTATAAAGTGCAATTGTGCAACATCGTGTGACAGCTGTAAATGTCTTACCTCTCACTGTTGCCGTATTCTTTGTTCTGGTGATATCCTGCTGCTACTTAGTCTTCTGTTCATACTTTTAGCAAACATTACAGGTTGGATGTCATTTCCAGTGCCAGGGCTTGGTCTTCCAGGGCCATCCTTCATGGGTTTGTGGAGGACTTTTCTGTACCTTCCTCCTCCCATACTTTCTAGTAGCTTTTGTACTCGTCCCAAGAGTAAAGAGTACTACAACAGTGCTAAGGGAGGACATAGTCCACTTGTCGAAGATCGTACCACAACAGTAGACGCCCTGCATCTCCCTATTACAGAACGTCTGTCCCTTCTTCTTGCTGCCCTTACTTTCTCTTGCGCTTCTTCTGGCCAAGGACCCTTCTTATATCATTTGCTCCTTCTTCCCTTCCCGGATGTACAACTTGTTTTCTCTGTGGTTGTCTCTGGTTCTTATGGGTCCTTTCAGTTCTGAGGACTAGGGGGTCCATTTGTCACATATGTAGCTGATGCCTTACATGTAAGACATACATCTGACGTACAATGCCTGGAAGGTGTCAAGGTTTTGGTATGCTGGTCAGTCATTCGGCTGTCCTCAGCAGGATATCCAAAAAGTAAAGAATATTGTAACAGTGATATGAAAGGGCATCCATTTAGTATGTGTTTTTGAAATGGATGCAAAAATAAAAAAATAATTTGTAGCTTTTCTCTCATGTTGAATTTTATGCATTAATTTTCAGAACTGTTCAGACACCAAATAATATCCCTCTATAAACAAAGGTATGGAATCTAAGTCCAAGAAAGTAATCGCTCCACTGTATTCAGCATTCATCAGACCCATCATTGAGTACAATGACCCCTTTGGTATGTACCTAACCAGGCTTATCCAGCAACTTGAGCATCCACAGAGGTTCCTCACTAAAAATGCAGGGCATAAGTAATATGTCCTATGCAGACTGCCTCAAGGCCCTATTCCTGTATTCTGTCTCCTACAGGCTTTTAAGGGGAGATCTATGCCTGGCATACAGGGCATTGTCAGACCCCACTCTGATGGAGCTCCTGCATATCCACAAAACAAACAGTACCAGAATTACCCATTCTAAAGACTTAAACCTTGCCTGTGATATAAATAGGACCTGCTGGAGAAATAGGTATGCATCCCACAGACTACTCTGTCTATGGAACAGACTTCCCATCCATGTGAAGCAGAGTTCCTCCCTAATCCAATTATAGTGCAACTTGGACAATTGGATGGGAAACCAGAAATTCATCTCTGGTTTGGCATCAATGTCTCTGATGCAAACAGGTAACCTACAAATGGTTCATCTCCCAAGCCCATGCTTACACTTATCAAGGGTATCAGAACTCATCAGAGATTTGGGATGCATGGCTAGGCTTAAAAAGACCCTTGTAGTCATTAGCCTACTAAACACCTATGAAGCTATAATATATATAACATATATACAAATACACTGAATACAATGATAATAAAGAAGATGGGTACATATAAGAAATCCCATCTGAGATGGAGAGCAATTGCTTAAATAGTACAGGAAACTGAAACCTTGTTTTAAAACCTACACAGGGAAAAGAGCTATCTCCAGGCTAGGCCCATATTTTTGGAATCAGTTACCTGTAGATGTGAGGCAGCAAGAGACAATTCAATTATTTAGAAACAAACTAAAAGAAAAACTTTTTAAGGACATCGAATGCTGTTGCTTCTGTCACAATACATGCTGAGAGTTACGTTTTCATGTGACGACATACGTTTTTACAAATGACCACTGGCTGAATGCCTACCTTAATTATAAATACTGAAAATAATAATAATAACAACAACAATAATAATAATAATAAGAACAATAATAATAATAATAACAACAACAATAATAATAACAACAACAATAATAATAATAATAATAATAATAATAATAATAACAATAATAATAATAATAACAACAATTATAATAGTAATAATAGCAACAATAATAATAATAACAATAGTAATAATAATAACAATAATAATAATAACAATAACAATAATAATAACAATAATAATAATAATAACAATAATAATAATAAAAATAATAATACTTTCATTTATAATTGTAAATAACAGAAATCTATTGCTTTTTTATTGTTGCTGTAATTTGAGTCTTCTTTAGTCTATGTATAATTTTCTGCTTGTGTCTTGCACCATGGAGTCCAGGTCATGGCGAAAAGGGTTTGTCAGTCAGTCCATTTACCCAGTTATCAAACTGAAATACACACAAATAAACAAACAAATAAATTAATAAACCTTGGTATATTTGGATTGTTGTGAAAAACAGCTTTAACTTTAAATTTGTTTTGATTATTTTATCTTTAAGCTACATTTGTTTACTTGTGAATTGCTTAGTTACTAAGAAACTGTGATTTAAATTTTTTTTCCCATAATAAATCTTTATTGTTATATAATTTTCAAACACAAGTAAGAACAAAAATAACATATATTCACAAATCAAACATTAACTAATATCACTAACAACCACACTCTATATACAATATTTACAAGAATGCTTCCATGTAATACATTTAAATATAAAAAAGCATGAGTAAATGCAAGTAATAGACAGTTGATTACTAAATTCTCTCCACACACATAAATAATTATTAATATTTCCAAGTTGAAAATACTATGCTAGTATAATATTAAAAATCTGTTCCCAAATTTTTGGATTATTAACATTTTTATTTTGTGGGTTTAATAGTAATTTATGAGCCAATATATGTTTTGTTGCTAGAACTCTAAAGTTCTGCCATGAGGTTTTAGATGGGTCGAACCAATTTGAAGCTATATAAAGCTTCATTAATAGAAAAATATTAATATATATAATAATTTGTGATTTAGGGATCTCTTTCGGGGGAATATGCAGAATCATAAATTTCCATGATAACGTTGTACTTTGGTAACCCACCTTCTGAAGTTGACACTTAAGGGAATTCTAAAGTTTGAAAATGCATTTACAACTCCAGAACATATGAAGAAGATCAGCTGGTTGATTCTTACAATATGGACAAGTTGGTGAATTTGTGGGATTAAATTTATGCAGGGTAAGGCGTTTATAATATGCATTGTTCCAAATCATCAACTGGGTATATATTAATTTTTGAAGAGAAGTAGATTTGATGGTCAAGTCAATTGCTTTTAACATATTACTTCTATCTGTCAGTAAAATTTTCTCTTCCCAGTAGTTTGATAACAAAATTTTATCATGAAATTGAAATTCTTTAATTAATTGATTTGCTGTCGTGATATATTTAAGATCCTGTTGGAGAGCTTGCCACAACAAAGAGCATCTATTAATAGCCTCTTCTTCCGGTTTAAAACTTTTAAAATAGCTTATAGTGAGTTCTCTAATTTGTCTCAGAATAACCAGATACTTTTAGGTAAGTTAAGTTCTTGTCTTATTTGGTTGGCGAACTGTCAAGATGTTTATATATATCAATCAAAGTTAGATTAACTATCAATGGAAACTTGTTGAGATCAATTAGTTGATTATTCAATTTTAAATTAGGATTCTTATGAAAGGGTTGAAAAACCATCATATGTTGAACCAAATCTAATGAATGAAATAAGTTATGTAAAAAAAATATGTTCGTTTTGATGTGTTCAATAATCCCATAGAATTTCAACGTATCCTTACCTAAAAAAAGTATTGCTTTAGGACTTATATTTAACTTTAGAATATATTTATAATTCAGAACTACCCAAAGTGGTGTCCACTTAGTATTATTTATATCATAATTGGCAATTCTTAAAATTCTATTAGAATTTACAATTAAATAATACATTTCAAAATTAGGTAATTCCAGTCCTCCTCTAGTTTTTGGGGTCATTAATTTATCATAAGATATCCTGGTTTTCTTTGGTTCCCAAATGAATTTAGCCAATTCTTTATGAATCTTTTTAAAAAACATCTTCGAAAGTAATAAATTGGCTGACCTAAAAATATACAGTAATCATGGTAATATGTTCATTTTGATAATTAAAACTTTTGCTAACATTGGCAGTCGTAAATTTTTCCATCTCCCAAAATCCGAAATTATTTGTTCCCAGATTGCTTTAATATTATTAATGTAAAAGTCTTTCATATCTGTAGAGAACTCAATACCTAGATATTTAATATTTTCTTTAAATGATACCTGCCCCATTAAGGGCAATAACAAAAAGGGTTTAGGTGTCTTTAAAGGAAAGATATTGTTTTTTTTTCAAGTTAATTTTATAATTAGAGACTTTTGAGAACTCATTAACAGCCTTCAATAATTTTTCAGTATCTGATAATGGAGATGCACAATAAATGCTAAGATCGTCAGCAAAAGCTGCCATTAATATTTTAGTTCTATAAATTATTGGGACATTATGATAAACATTTTGTTTAAGATATAAAAACAATGGTTCAAGATAGATATTAAATAATAAAGGGGACAAAGGGCAACCCTGGTGTGTTCCATTCTTAATCTGTATTCTTTTAGAGAAGTTTTTATTAATATACAATGTAGTATAGGGATTACTATATAATATTTGTAACATTTGGACAAACTCATGTGATATATTAAAATACGGTAAAAGATCAAATAAGAAATTTGTATCAACCCTATCAAAGACTTTCTGGGCATCAATTATAAGGGCATAAATATTTAAATTATTTTGCTTAGCATGCTCTAACATAAAGTTTGAATATCTTTGTTTAATATATTTTTATAATAAGATGCTTTTTGCAAAAGTGTCCCTCTTATTTGAGCTTTAACTGTTGCCCATTCAATATCTGGGGCAAATTGTTGTTTCCCTAAACCAATCAATAAGTCTTTCAGGTACTTTGTAATTTCCAGTATTATATCCTCCTTATTCAATAAATTTGGATTAAGAGACCAATTATAACCTCTTTGTCTCAAAGTATCCTTTACCCCCTTAGTAAAACTCAACGAAATTTTAGAATGGTCTGATATATAACGGGCATGTACAATAACTGTAGGTTCTAGATTGATCAATACTCTTGATATGAGGAAGAAATCAATTGTGGACCACATTTTGTGACATGGGGAATAAAAGATAAAATTGCTTGTACTATTATCGTTATTCAGATAGTGAAATGGATCACATAATTGAAAGTCTTCTTTAAGATCATTCAGTGCTAATAGAGCATGCTTGTTAAATGCTCTTTGTGGACAAGATCTATCCAACCTCGGATTCTGGTAGGTATTCCAATCACCTCCAGCAATTACATAATATCTATCAAATTGTGTTAAAATTTAATATAATGATGCTATGAATAATTGTTGATCTTTACAGGGAGCATATATATTTAAAAGTAAAATAGGTTTATCAAATAAGGTAGATGAAAGAATAACATAGCACCACCATCCATTTTTATATGTATTAGAATCTAATATCTTTTCCTTGTATTGATCTTTAATAATTATGGCTACCCCGGCACTATTTGACTTACCTTCAGATACTACTACTTCTCTAATCCATTTCTTTTTTTTAACATCACCCCATTGATCATTCATTAAATGCGTTTCTTGGAGTAGGATAAACCATGCCTTAGTCTGCAACAATACATGTAACACCAGTTTCCTTTTCTTCAAGCTCTGGAGCCCTTTAACATTCCATGAATCTACTTCCCACATTTCAAAGATTCACTGTAAAATGAAAGTTTTGGAGAGAGAGCATAGAAAAAACAAAAAACAGTAAATTTAAAACCATACATAATCTGGAAGCAATCCTTATATCCCGTCCTCAACCAGTGCATACCCACTCTAACCCCGGACCAGGAGATGTATAGGTCCTGTATAATATAGAATGACAAAGGGTTTAAAAGAAAAAGCAGATATAAAAACACCACAATATAAAATTTCACACATGTATCACAATTAAGACCTATAAAACCTAACTTCACTATGACAAAGCCTAAACTAAACATTCCCTAACAAGCACTGCCATAAACTACATCTCTTTGGTTAATTACTATTTAAAGAAATCAAATTAAAAATGTAACAGTACAGTACAGTACATGTAAAAAGAATAAAGTAAAAAAAATAATGCACTTTTAGTAATTGGATTAGCTATCTATACATAAACCACATGCATTGAAAAAAAAAATACATACTAATATATAACCCTATATTAAAGCAAATAGACAGCAAATTGTTAATATCCTTTGTTATACATTCACCTTATACTAGTTTCATAATAAAGCAAGCTTCTAACTAAATAAAATAATAAAAATAACACAAAACATTAAAAACTATGCTGACAGGTTAAATAAACATTGTTAAATCCCTGCACCCTCTCTAAATAATATAACTACAAAATGTAGACTAAAAGTTAATAAATGAAGTTTCTAACAAGTTCCTATGTGCTTAAATTACTATAGAACAGTGTTATTTAATGTTAAATAAACAAGAGAGTGTTTAAAACAGTTCTCTTTGGTTTTCCAAACCAGGAAGTCCTGTGAAATGCTCACGATGGGGGACCGCTTTTGCAGACGGACTCCCGGAAGTGCCACAATGAAATCTGCACCCTAGACAGCATTTTAAGCACTTCCTGTCTTCCTCCTTGTCAAAAACAGATCTTAGAAGCCATAAAATGTCAGGAAACAAGTGCAGGAGATCAAGATAAGGAAAAACAAACAGTTTTATTGCTCAGGAAAGGCCTAAAGCTTCACAAATGCAAACAAAGAATTACCCAGTCCTCGAAGCACAGTAAACAATGAATCTAGCCTCAGCAACATGCCAGTCCCAGCAAAAGTTCAATTCAAGTCTCTGATGCAGGTAAAGCCTTGAAAATATTAAGAAACAGATTTCTTGCCTCATTTTTGGTGGAAACAGAATGTTTAACTCAATCCACTGTTTATATAAGCATATTAGGATATTTCATTTGAAACTTAATTTGTTTGTCAATAAGAAATTTGCAGTAAGGAGACAGAGACTGTCTAGCCTGTCTGATCTTTATAGGTAAATCCTGTGTCAGAGATATTTTATTGTTTTTCCACATAATATAGCCTCCACCTTGTTTTGCAGTAATAAGTATTCTATTTACATCTTGATAAGCAGTTTAACATACACAGTTCTAGGAAAATTAGATGCTTGTACCTCTCTCAAAGCTCTGTGTGCTCTTTCCACGATGATTTGTTTCACACTATCAGAATCATTTAAAAGCACTGCAAATATTTGTAGTATGGATAGAATTAGTTCATTATACTGAATGGATTCAGGAATCCCTCTGGCAATGATATTGTTTCTCCTGGATCTTGCTTCTAGGTCTGTAAGCTTACTTTGTATAGCCTGTATATCCACATCATGCAGATTAGTTTTTTTTCCAGTAAAACTAATTTGTCCCCAGTATCAGAAATTCGAGCCTCCGTCTTATCCATTCTTTCCAGCAACTGAGTACATGAAATTCCAAATGATTGTATTTGACAAGTCAGTTCTTTTAAAGCTTCTTGTATAGGCAGAAGTGCAGTTTTGATATCCTCCATATTTAAAGCTTGATCAGCTTTAGTTTTAGTCCCTAGTTTCTGTTGTTCCTGTGCTTTAGTAATTTTTTGTCATTTAGTAGTCACATCTTTTTCTGGTGATTGCAATTCCGATAATTTTGTTTTAGTCGTAGTTATATCCATGCTTTTGTCTTCTTTTGACATCTTATTGGAACACAAAAAGTTGCAATATAAAAAGCACACGGTTCCTTTGTGTATTCCTCTCTGCAGAGCTAGCTAATCTGTTGTAATCCAGTGAAATATATTCCTTTTTTCCGGTTTTTCTTCTCAATCCAGGATAAATAAGTGTAGTTAGAATAAGTTTATCGATGTTTTGATGTTAAAAAGTTATAGTATCCACTCAGGGTTTTGATTTCCTCAGGTTAAATGTAGAGCTGCAGTTCAGCAGTGTTCACAGAACAGCAGCCATCTTTGAATCCCGTGATTTAAAATATTGATATGGCTTTGGTAAAGCCATCCTTAGAGTTTGCAATTCACACTTTAAACTTGTAGATTACTTGATTCCAAAGGGTTAATATTTGAGGACTTCAGGCTTAATTCCTGATCATCCATTCATCTATCACCTCTTTTGGGTCGGGGTGTCAGTTTAACAGGGACAGTCAACTGGAGCTAAGGTTCACACTGCTAGCAAGCTAGCCCTGCCTCAGTTGTCTTCCATACCACATACACACTCACAGCTGATTTAGAGTGTCCAATCTGCCTAATACATGTCCTTTGAGTGTGGGAGGAAAATGCAGCACCAGGAGAAAACTCATGAGAACAAATAGATGACATGCAGACTCCACACAGAAGGCTAAGAACTGAACTGCATCCACTCACTACACTATTGTGCCAACCCCCTGGAGGAAGGGTGTACTGTTCCTGAAAGTAGTGCAATACCAGGCCAATGGGCAGTGTGGACAGAGTAAACCCCTATTCCAGTTTATATAATTTGTTAATTGTTTGTTTTCCCATGCAATAGTTCATTGTTCAGTGACTTAGACTTGTAGAGATTACATATTTAATTTTTGATTTATTGTTGAAATATAACACTTGGAAATATAATGTAAGACTTAAAACGTAATTTTTTATGTTAATTATAATAAATTTAATCATTTTAATCATTTTACTTTCATGGTGAACCAGACCTAAAGTTTAATCATTTTACTTTCATAGTGAACCAGACCTAAAGTTTTACATTTTCTCTTTAACCGTTGAAGTAGCTGTTTAAGTAATCTTGCTTGTTTCTAAACTACAGGTCCATTTAAATACATTTATTTCAAGTTCACTTTTAAATTACCTTCTGAAGTTCTGGCTGATGTGATGCTTCATGCAAAAGGAAAAACACATTGGTGTGTGTGTGTGTGTGTGTGTGTGTGTGTGTGTGTGTGTGTGTGTGTGTGTGTGTGTGTGTGTGTGTGTTAAGATACCTTAAACATCATAGTCTACTCTTCCGAATGGATGAAACAGACACACACACACACACACACACACACACACACACACACACACACACACACACACACACCTCTCAACCACTCAATGCAAGAAATTTGGACAAAGCCAGAAAGATTGGGGGGACAAAGGCCCAAAAATAGGAACAGAATTTAAATATTGCTACCATAAACTTAGAAAGCTTCTAGAATAATAGGGTTTGCATAATTATGTATTTTCTGAAGGATATGCACTCTGAAGCTCAAATGTCTGTCATTATTTAATATTATTTAGTGGCATTGATATTTAGTGATTTGCCAGAAAACCACAAGTTTTATGAGAAACAGACTAAAAATATGATGCAAAAATCAGGACATTCTGCAAAAATCTGTACAGTTGAGAGGTATGTGACACACACACACACACACACACACACACACACACACACACACACACACATGGATAGCAGCAGCTATATAGATATAAATTTATTTTTAAATAAAAAAAGCAAGGGCTGCATTTTGGATAAGTCAAAAAATCTTGCATGAATCTGCCAGACTGGTATATAATAATAGTAAAACAAAATCTTATGCTGAGTTGTACCAATAATAGATTTTAGCAAATTGCTACAGGCTCTTATTCCAGTGCATATTACAGCCTAGCTCAGGGGCAGGTAGGTATAGTACTGTCAGCAGATTTATCACCTGCAGTGAAACGAAGTACAATTTTATGGCAATTTCAGACTCAGACACTGTAATTGCATTACCATGTATTGTGCTAACTCAGTGTTAGAAAGAAGTATATCGAGTGTGCTGGGCTTAGCATCCATAAACATTTCAGCTAGAAAGTTTTCTTCCACCACCAAGGTAAAGTTTCTGTTTTGATAGCATTAAAGGGGCAAGCACAAATCTAGATGATGTACCCATCCCGATATGCTAATGCAAAGTAACAATGTCATGCAGTCCCCTCAAAAAAGATAACTCATTCATAGCTCAAAATGAGATACCCCCCCATAACTGAAAATAAGTTTGAGACCAGTTAGGGGCACCTGAAATCTGCAGTTATGAAACTCTGATGTTATTACCTCTATGAAAAAACAACAATGAAGTACACTGAAACCAGTATAAAACACGACCAGTTATTTAAAATTAAATAAACATATTTAGAGTAAATGAATAATGATGTAATTGATTGATGTAATTGAATGATGTGATTGAATAATATCGGAACTGCAATATGACCTACCTTTTTTCATTCTTCACTCATCCCACAATGCTCATAGAATGCAGAGTGCTGACAAAATCTGCACATTGATTCTATTAGTAGATCACCAGATACACCATTGCAATTTGCAGAAGAGATCCACTTGGCTGTCAGTGACTTATAGGGCTAGTTTTCTTCTAGGTACACTTATTCCAAGGTACTAAAACATGATAATCACCCCCTTTTAGAGTGAAATGTCCTTTATGAGACCACCATTATTTAGACAGAAGTGCATAGAACAATATCTTTTCAAGCTCTCTAGTTTGCCCTATGTATAAAACTGATGTAGGTTTCTCTAGAATGAAACCTGCTACCTGAAACCACCTGCCTATGCACTTCACAAACTCTAGACTCCATTAAAAGCTTTAATGATGCACTTAAACAGCCATTCAATACAATATCCAACTGCAACTTGTGCCGTGACAGTCGTCATTTAACTTACCATCCCATATCATGATATGTCATGAATAACAGAGCTCCTTTAACAAACTTCCCTCAGTATCTAAATGTGTCATCTAATGCTCATATATTTCAGGTGTGTATATGAGTTTATGCATCATATGTATGACTATACACTATTTTCTGCATTTCTTATCTTGATTTGTTTAATATTTTTTTCTTTTTCCTCCCAATGCACTCTAACTGGAGCTTTTCTCCTCAGGCGTCTGCTGAAAATGAGCTTCTACCCAGTCGATCCCCAGTAATTAAATGTCAATAAATACATAAATGGATCATTTCCTTTTTCCTGTCTGCCTTGAATCCTATTATTTTGTTCTAAATTTTGCTATGAACTCATTTGGTATATAATTCTTAACAGTGATATATTTTCTGCTGTTTGAGCTCAGGTCATGGGTGAAAAGGTTCAACATTCCATTCCATTTACCCAGTTAACACGTAGTAAATAAATAAATAAATGTAGAAATGCAAAGATATGTATTTAATGGCTGGTGTCAGAGTAATAAACAGAAAGTGGCAAACTCATAAGAACATGTATAATCCAAGATCACAACTGCATTACATGTAGCTATACTGCTGTATCAGAAATGCGTCATTCACTGTTGCTAATAATATCGGTGTTAGTGTTGAAAGTAGAGAACTTTAAACCACAACTCTTGAAAAACTGAGTAACTTTCATGGACTTGGATGTAGGATACTGTTTGAGTTACTCTATGATAAATACTCTGTTAGATGTCTCAGAATTTTAGATGCATTTTATAAGCAATTAAGAACAACCTGTTTTAGAGTTTGTGAACTAAAACTTTGAGTCGTACTATAATGAAGATGTTTATGGTTACATATACAGTCAGAGTCGATAACAGATACTCTCCACTCCTTACTCTTAAAATGAATACTAGGGAATAAGCATACATTTATTTTATTTTGAATTTGTTAAGAGAGTTAAAGCACTGATCCCACTGTTCCCATTTCAATCTCAGCCTGGGCAAAACACAATAGTTACATGACATTATATACAAATCGAATAACAACGTGCAGTATGTACGTATATTGTACATTAAGTGAATATCATAGTTGTCTTGAGGGAATAAAAGCAATAGATAAATGTTAATATATACAGAGTGAGTGAAAACACACCATATACATGCATTATATATATAGAGTGAAAAGCAGAGTTGGCATGTTGGAAGAATTGTAATCAAAAACTGTCAGAGCAAGATATGTAGACAGAAGAAAGAAATGAACAGGTTAAGTATATGACCAGAGCGATAGCAGATGCTTTTTCCTATAGTCTTGAAATCTTTAGATCCAGCAGATGCAATAAAATTCTAGTATCCAGTCCTTCCTTTAAGAAATCTATAAGAAAGACATTCTTCTTCAAGCTTTATCTGACATCATGGAATTTAATCCCTTCCAGCCACAGTTCAGAAACAGACTACACTACATTTAGAAACAAAAAATACTGACTGCCCCAAAATGAATATAAATGCAGTTGCTTCAGAGATTCAGTGTAACACAAACACTTCTAAACATTACTCCTATAACTAAAGTTTCATATCTTTAAGTAATTCCTGAACTCATCTGTGTACAACTAAATTATTTCACATTACCCCTCTTTCTAATAATTTCACCCTTTTTACCTCTAACATGTATCTGTTAACCAAACTCTTGACCTTAAATTGCATCTTCAGAACCTGTCTCTTAACCCAGCTTTTGGCCTACATCTCCACCAATAAATTTCTTCGTTGTTCATGGTTTACCTTCATTTGTAACACCAATTTCCTATAAAGTATATCTTTCTGGGTAATATTTCCTTTGCCTATCTATACTCCAGCCACACTCACCTGTACATACCTTTAGCAAACAGCACCACACTGACCTGTACATACCTTTAGTAAGCAACACCACACTCACCTGTACATACCTTTAGTAAACACCACCACACTCACCTGTACATACCTTTAGCAAACAGCACCACACTCACCTGTGCATACCTTTAGTAAACAACACCACACTCACCTGTACATACCTTTAGTAAACAGCACCACACTTACCTGCACATACTTTTAGGAAACAGCACCACACTCACCCGTACATACCTTTAGCAAAGAGCACCACACTCACCTGTGCATACCTTTAGTAAACAGCACCACAATCACCTGTACATACCTTTAGTAAACAGCACCACACTTACCTGTACATACTTTTAGGAAACAGCACCACACTCACCTGTACATACCTTTAGTAAACAGCACCTCACTCACCTCTGCATACCTTTAGTAAACATCATGACACTTACCTGTGCATACCTTTAGTAAACAGCTTTCTTCAACAGAATACATTTAACTACAGCTGGCAGCTGACACAGAATCATATAAGTGATGCATTGATTTGCATTTGTGTTGACTGTCTACAAAGTTTCTGATTATATTATTTTCAAATACATTACTGTATCAATGGCAAATGTACTGTATTACAATGTCCAGTTGTATACATTTTTGTGAGCTGTAATGTACTAATTTATTTGCTGACTGGCCTGATTTATGGCCAGAAATGTGCACCAGGACCAGTCCACCTTGTGATACATTGATGTTTTCAAAAGCAAAACTGTATATAGAATATTCAATTAAATTTTTGAAGAACTAAGATTCCTTACATAATACTAGAAATCCAGGACAGTAATGTATATTTAAAGCTATCAACTAAGATTATTACAAAAGAACAAAATGAGATCTAACAATGTTTTGGCAACTTTACTTCACAGTTTTTATGATATACCTGATTTAATTAACTATTTAATTTTTCACATCGAGAAAAATGCTCCCATTTTTAAGAGTCAATGAAAACTTAAGAAAATTAAATAATGGATATCATATAGGACATAGAACTAAAACGAATGACATATGTCAAACTTAACGGCCAAAATGTATATGCTATGCTATGCAACTTCTAAAGTCAAGTAATGGTACTTATCTGCTATCAGTCTAACATAACAAATGCTGCCCTTCAGTGAATCGACGGAAGGTTCATGATACCTCCACATTTCAAATGCCAGTTACATTATCATTGCATGTAGCAGTGACACAACTTCTGCATTTCAAGGTGTGGTGTTGTTTAGGCCAAGGGAATGCTGCATGGGTTTGGTATAAGTTGTAATATGCATGTAGCAGTGACACGACTTCTGCACTTCAAGGTCTGTTGCTGTTTAGGCCAAGGGAATACTGAGTGGGTTTTGGCATAAGTTGTAATATGCACTCAGTGGTGACACGACTTCTACATTTCAAGGTGTGGTGTTGTTTAGGCCAATTGAATGATGAGTGGGTTTGGTATAAGCTGTAATATGCATGTAGCAGTGACATGACTTCTGCACGTCAAGGTGTAGTGTTTAGGCCAGGGGAATGCAGAGTGGGTTTGGCATAAGTTGTAATATGCATGTAGCAGTAACATGACTTCTGCACATGAAGGTGTAGTGTTGTTTTGGCCAGGGGAATGTAGAGTGGGTTTGGCATAAGTTGTAATATGCATGTAGCAGTGACATGACTTCTGCATTTTAAGGTGTAGTGTTGTTTAGGCCAAGGGAATGCCGAGTGGGTTTGGTATAAGTTGTAATATGCATGTAGCAGTGACATGACTTCTGCACGTCAAGGTGTAATGTTGTTTAGGCCAGGGGAATGCAGAGTGGATTTGGCATAAGTTGTAATATGCATGTAGCAGTGACATGACTTCTGCATTTCAAGGTGTAGTATTGTTTAGGCCAAGGGAATACCGAGTGGGTTTGGCATAAGGTGTAATATGCCTCCCAATCTGCTGCACCCTCAAAGCCATAGACGTTTATAGACATATCAGGTGTATAATCATAGAAACTCTCAGAGCACATTGTCCAGTCACTAAGCCATCTCTAGGCCACTGTCTTTGATGAGCTTACATGTTCTTTCTTTCTTTGTATACATTTTCTTTACACTGCTTTCCTTCCACCTCCCAAATACACATGTGCATCTATGTGTCTGTGTGCACGTGTACCTATATGTATATGTGCATGTGTGTCTATGCATGGGTGTGTGTGTGTGTGTGTGTGTGTGTGTGTGTGTGTGTGTGTGTGTGTGTGTGTGTGTGTGCGTGCGTGTGCTTGTTACACATGCATTTACCCTTGCCCGTGTCAATAAAAATAAGGCTAAAGATGGACCAGAAAAGAGGATTTCACTTACCCATTTAGCAGATTAATTAACTAGGTCTAAGTGGTACCTGTAAAGCTATCTGACATGCTTTATGCATTTTAGAATATTTTTAAATATGTTGTAATGTGGCTGTTTCATAAGTTACTTCACAATCTACAGTGTATCTCATACCATGTGCCATACATAATATCAGCCTTTTAACAAATAGCTATATCAAATATCAGATATTTCATACCTCCATCTGATTTTGGTCATTTTGACCTTAATGTTCCCTGCTCAACTATCATAGGTTCATAGGTCAGTACTAGGCTAGCTGTCCTTGTGGTCCATTTTAAACATATACCACTTCCCTTTCTGTACTAGAATTAACCTATCCCATTTGGTTAGAGACTGGTCTTACCCATCCCATAGTCGATAATTGTAAATTAGGCCTGATGGGAATAACTGGGGTCATACCAGTGATAATTTAAGAGGACCCATGAATGGGTTAAGGCATTCAGGAGTTGCTTCTGTCCATTAATAGTACAGGGACAGTACTGGAATAAATGTCCACTTTCCCATCCATAGATCTGAACTGCACTTGAATCTGGACAGAAATTAACTTTATTTTGTGTGGATGGGGTGTCTATCCCAGAGCAACGGTATCCTTTGCAAGATATACCTGTTCTTCCAAACTGTTCTGTTAATGTTCTAGAAGAGGTTTAGATCCCTGAAATGAGTACTTCTGATGTAATTTGACTTGTCCATGTGCAGTAAATCCATCAGTATTGGGTCAGAGGATGCTTTGCATGCCAGACACAGGTCATCTCTTAGCAGTATCTACGATACTGAGTACAACAACAGGGCTTTGAGTTGGTCTGTAGGACATGTTGTTTAGTCCTTGTGTCCTTTTAATAAAGTATCTCTGTGGACATTCCAGTTGCTGCATGTGTCTGGACAGATACAGGCCAAAGAGAGCATATTATTGAATCACTGGTCTAATGAGGGCTGAGTAGAAGGGGACAATGACATTCCTAGATCTAGACACAATCCCATTGTTTATAAGCTGTGAACATAGAAGGACTTTCTTACAACAATAGACACATGTTGGTTAAAAGTTAGGGCACTGTCCACATAAGTTCCCAAATCCTAAACAACGGAGTAAACTCATAGGTTTTATAGGAGATTACTAGGCTAAGGGCTTAACAGCCCTTACAAGCCTAGTCAATATAAACTAATTTTAACCAACATATGGCTTCAGAGGCAAGAGGATGGTATAGGTTTGTGTCTATGCCTTGAGTATGTTACAGACTGCCCATACCCATAAGGGACATAGGTGCTACCCCAGGTGTGAATTTGCAATATCCATCCATTGATCCAAATTGCATTTGAAGAGGGCCAGGAAAGGGCTCTGCTTAATGTGAATAAGAAGCCTGTTCCAGAGAAGGGAAAATTTCTGAGACACATATCTGTCTCTCCAGCATGTTTTGTTTTTGAGTCACTGACTAAGTTTAGATCCATAGATTGAGTGACCCTCCTGCTGTCTGACAACTCTTTGGGGTATATTGTTAATGTGGTAGTTCCCTGGGGTAGATGACCTCCCAAAGGATACAGTAACGCATTTTAGGGCATTTCGTTTTAGTCCATGATTTTGGCACCAGTTATTTATTGGGGACAAGCCTTGCTGAAGGATGGCTAAGTCATTTGGATATTCATTGACTGCTCCTAGTTTGTAGTAATCTGCAACCTTACCCAGCCAGAGTTTTTTAATATTCAGTTTTTCTTCAGAAAAGTAAACAAAGAAGTAAAAAACTATCAAACAAGTGAAACCAGAAACCAGTTCTGCACACTCACAGTCAAAGGATTTCCTCACTTGCTTTACCAGTTCTCATGAAATGAACAAACTTATAAGTGTCTTGGGTTCACAGGTTCATATAAACATAGTAGGCTAATGACCACTTGGGTCTTTGTAAGCATATCCATGCATCCCAAATCACTGACAAATTTCTGTACCTTTGGTAAGTGTAAGCAGGAGCTTAAGAGATAAAACATTTACAGGCTGACTGTGTCTATTGGAGACATAGGTGCCAAACCAGGGATGAGTTTTCTGTTCCCCATCTATTTGTCCAAGTTACACTTGAATTGGTTTAGAGTGGAACTCTGTTTCACATGAAAGAAGAATCTGTTCCAGAGAAGGGGTAGTCTCTGGGATACATACCTCTCCCTCCAGCAGGTCCTATTTATATCACAGGCAAGATTTAAGTCTTTAGAATGGACAAATCTGGTGCTGTTTGTTTTGCAGATATGCAGGAGATCCATCAGAGTGGGAGGTCTGATGATGCCTTGTATTTCAAACATATATCTTTCCTCAACAGCCTGTAGAATACACAATACAAGGATAGAGCTTTCAGATGTTCTGTATAGGGTGTGTTATTTATGCCGTGTGTTATTTTAGTGAGGAGCCTCTGTGGAAGTTCCAATTGTTGGATGTGCCTGGTTAGGTACATACCAAAAGGAGCATTGTAGTCAATAATGGGGTCTACTTTATTTACGCGAAAGCTTAAAACAGCGAATGCATATGCATCGAACCGAGAAACCATTGAAACACAATAAAAGCGGAACTACACAACAAACATGACATGTAACAACTGTAGGCAGGAGGGCAAGCCCCTATGCACCCTGCACACCCCCCTGCTACTTAAATATACCAACTCCGACATTGCACTACATTGAAGTAAATAGAAATCTCCACTCAAGAGATTTCCGTTTACAGTTTTCGACGGTTCGCACTTTCAATGCATATGGTTCGATGCATATGCATTCGGTGTTTTAAGCTTCGCGTAAATAAAGTAGACCCTAATAATGACCTCCTTGGACATTGATGACATACCTTTTGTTTATAAGTTGCACAACATAGGATGATTTCCTCACTACTGTAGACACATGATGGTCAAAGGCTAGATATTGTCTATGTATGTACCCAAGTCCTTGACTACAGGGTTGATTCTTAGGGGTCTGCTGTCAATATGATAATTATTCATAATATTATTCATTTCTTGTCATATAGTTTTAGTCCATGGCTATGATAACAGTTATTTGTCTATGTCAGCCCTTCATGTGGGGATTCTATAACTGCTCCTAATTTGTAATCATCTTCAAATTTGGTCAGCCAGAGACCCTTGACATTGGCTTTGACTTCAGAGAAGTAGATGTCAAAAAGGAGCAGTCCCATGGTCAATCCCTGAGTAACTCCACTGGTGACTGGCCTCTTTGTAGAGATGGACTCCTAAGTTCTAACTTCTTGATCCTGTCTGTGAACCAGCTGCCTATACATCAGGTAAAATAAGGATTTATATCTAGCTTCCTGAGTTTGTCAACAATGCATGAGAGGGGAATTATGTCAAATGCCTTGGCCAGGTTAAGCTAGGCAGTGTGAACTGTTTTTGTCTTCATCCATTGCTTTGGTCACCTTCTCAAAGAAGTCCACCAGGATGAGTAGGCATAACCTGACCTTGATGAAACCAAACTGGGTTGGGTCCAGTGTCTGGAGGTTTCCTACGTCTTTACTGATGATAATTTCATGATAATGTTTTCCCATATGGCTTTGCAAATGAGACTAGTGAGAATTATGGGTGTGACATTGGCTTTCTCCTCAGTCTGATGAGAGGGACATCACTGTTTCTCACAATGGAGTCCCCAGTAACCAGAAAGCTGGTTGTGTGGTGGCTTGCCTTATGGGCTTAGAAGTAGAGGCCCCATGACATGTGACTATATGTGTTGATGTGGGTGTTATTTTGAAAGAGTGAATTCATTGCAGGTGCTTTGTCTAGGAGGTCTTTGGGTTTAGCAAGGTTCCATTTATGTGCTTCGGCATCTGTTGGCCTGTGTGTCTGCTTTGTGCTGTGAGTGATGCATGCAGCTTGTGTATTACTGACCACCTGATTGACATTAGGAGTGCTTTTGTATGAGAGCTTTGCCTCTGGTGACATTAAGTAAATACATCTCTTATGTCTTATCAATTTCTTACAAATTAGTCGGTTGTCAGTAAACATGAGGCAATTTATACATTGCCTCAGGATACCCATATCCTCCAAGCTGGTAATGGAGATATTGGGGAAGTTCATATCCATGGCAACAGGTATTTTTATTGATTAGATAGTTGAGAATATAGAATAAAATCAGGAGTATCTGGTTTGCAGTTCTGGGGGCAGTGCTTGTCACTGCACAACTTAGTTTCCCTCTGTACAATTAGGTAGTGGTGACAGCTCAAGACTGCTTTTATAGGAAAAATGTCAACTCAAGGTGTCTGTGTCTATGCAGGGCACTGCTAAACACTTGAGGAGAAACTACTTAAATAGACTCTGAAGATTTATGGATAAAGTGTTTAGGAAGACGCTCTGGTTATGTTAGACAGTAGCTAATCAAACAGTACTTACTGAATAGAAGGCATTACCTTTGTCGAGAATGATGAATGGTGAGGGGCCATCTAATTGGCTACTACCTAACTACTACTATTACTGGTCTCACCACGGCTTCATGTTCCTGGAATACATTGCCCCTTTGCTTCTTCTCTCGCTGGAAGAAAAAAAAAGCACTAATCCCAAGATGAGAATCAGGCCACAGGATCTTTGATGATCAACAGTCTTGTCCCAGATGATGAAGGGGTCTGTAGGCTTGTTGTAGCCTTTTCCTATTAGATGTCTTTAGTAGCAACCAGACCAATCAGGAAGGTCCTACACAGGCAGGTCCAATCAGACACAGTCAGGAATCAATGCCTTCTGCTCCTTCTCTCCCCAGGTGTAGCTAAAATTGAATGCCTCATAGATCCACTGCAGGAGTAAAGCAGATGTTTTGCTGATGATCTATTTATCGTGGAACTATTATACAGTTATGAAATGGCACTTCAACCCTAGAATTCCCAGGTTTGTACTATGCAGCAATGTCAGTGAAATCTTGAACAGGCCTACATAGTTATAACCAGAGGTTGTGTAGCTCTTTTATTATGCAGTATGTAGTAGGGTTCTACTGATAGTCAGCTATGTCTCTACAAAGGCTTAGCCTTGCAAAGCCCTTAAAAAAACAGCTTCAGGGATGGGGAAAAAACTGCGTCTGCAACTGTCTTAACCAAACGTCTGCACACAGGTTGCTCCTAAACTGATATGCCTCTCATATAAATAGACACCCTGCCTCCTTCGCTATTACTAAGTGACGTCCCTTTGAAACACCTACCTTAAAATTTGCTTCTCTAGTCTTGACTGGTTAAGTGATTATCTTTGCAGCATACATTCATAGTTTGAAAATTAACATTTTTCTCCATTACTTATTAAAACCAAAAAACAATTATTCATTACCAACATGTATGAATAGACAGGAATTCGTGATACTTGCAAACAATGAAATATTTTCCCATAACCAATGTGGCATAGTATGTGTCGGTAGGGAGGATAATATTTTTCATTGTAGCACTTAGCAATGAGTAAGTTTTTGTGTGTACTGTTTTAAACCATATTTCTTCATGACTGCCATGCTGTATTTCATCTGGATTGATAGATGCAGAACTATAAACAAATAAAATAAAGGACAATAAAGCCTAAAGTTTATGAACAGCATATCACCAGCAACTGACATTAAAAATCCATTTGTCCTCGTCTATTTTAGTGTTGTTTAATCCATATGTTATTTTCACTCTAAGATAGAAACTTTTACAAAAAAATTGATAAAACTGCTTGTTTTTGTGAACAGTATAACATTGTGTTCTGATAATTTTGAATCAACTCATGTACTATGTCTTTAAAAAGCAAGTTATTAAATGATAGCATAAGTACATGGTAGACCATGGGTAATATTCAGAGAATGTAATGTCATAGCTCTATTAGTGCTTTGTTGTGTGCCCAGTTGTGCTACACAGATAATTAATAAGTGCAGCAAAATCTCATTAGTGAATCAATTGTGCATGGAAGAGCATATAGCATGGCTACAACAACTGTGCTATTGTGCCCACTACCAGCCCGTGCAGTGATTGGTGTACAGGAACCTGCAGACAATACACACACACTCCGACACGCACACAGACACCCAGCAACAACTGTGCTAGTGTGCCTACTACCAGGCCGTGCAGCGATTTGTATACAGCAACCTGCAGATAATACACACTCAGACACGCACACAGACACCCAGCCACGACAAAATCCCAATGATGCCACACACACACACACACACACACACACACACACACACACACACACACACACACACACATGCACACGCACACACACACACACACACACACACACACACACACACACACACACACACACACACACACACACAAACACACACACACACACAAGCTCAGGCTCAAGGGAAATGCTTGTGACTAATTTGTATTAAACAAGGCTCCCAGAAGTGCTGAATTTACATCAGCAATATCTGATAGACAGTTGTATTGCTACCTACCTCTGGTTACATATCTTTGTACCACTACAGTAGTCTCTGATTTAGAAATATATATCACATCAGGAAAACCTGCAGAAACAAGTCTGAGCAGTATACTATGAGTTTCTGAATCCCCGACTATAACATGCTTTTATTTCACCTTTACTTTACTCCTTTTAGCAATAGCAATATACCAATTTTCATAGAAATTAAGTTTCAATACACATAAATATTGGTTGGCACACATCAATAACTAGCTGAATAAATTAATTCCTGAAGTTGTTTTCACATTTAGAGAAGTTGAGCTCTGTTGAATGTCATAAATAAAGCATATATAAGGATAGGTATAGGAAGCGTTTATATTGGAGGAGTTTGCTATACACAGAGACACGCAGCTCGTTACATATATAGTAGCATTCTCTGAGGATTACCCATTTACTGTGTATGGCTGCCAACTCTAACTATGGTACGAGCTCCATAGTTATATCACTTTAAGAGGAAATAACATCGACAGTAATGTCATGTCATACGAAGGTTGGAAATCAATAGATGCTTATTTGACTGAACTTACACAGATCTAAACACTGTGAGTTGGGGGCTTGTGTAAAATAATACTGATAAAATTGTACCCAATATCAACAATGATCATGTCAGAGGCAAGCTGGTGAGAGACTTTGATCTGTTTCTTGTTAAAGCGCTACTTGTGCAAAATGAGTTAAATGCTAAGTTTGGAGCTCAAAGCTTTCAGTGAGGATCTCGTGGTATTATGAATAAAAGTAGTGATTGCAAGGAATAATAACGTTTTGTATTATGTTATACAAGCATAACTCAGCAGGGATTAAAACGCATGTAAAACCTCGGTGTAATTACTAATTAAATGAAACTTACTAGGATACTTGCATGGTTAAGGTTGTGAAGCAGAACAAGATGAGAATGAACAGAGAGAGATCCAAAAAAAAATTAAGCAAATGAATCAAAAGAGAGCATTATTCTCTTCAAGCTGTTGAAGAAATTTATGGTAAAATGTCCGGTGCTAAATCACTCTCAAAAATATATACTAGTCAAATGTTTTGGCAATTTAAATTAGCTGAAGTTAGTGTTATGCTTTGCACTTTTAACACCCCTTTAGACAGATATAATATTCTTACACTATTGCTTGAAACATCTTCAGTTCCATAAACATTTTAGATAATTGTAGCTGAAATTATTGAAGACTTGAAAGGGTTAGATAACATAAGAGATTATTTTCTTGTGTGTGGTGCTACTAACTAGGAATATAATACAAAGCTTTTTAAGCTACTTGACAGGTTAGGACAAAAAAGCTTGAAGATAAATAGAAGATAGATAGCTTAATATCAGAGCTTTGGCCGGCTAACTTCTACCTGAAATCAGCTGGACGTATAAGTGAATTTAAGTACACTTTTATCTGCTCTTTTGCATATAGTACTATATTTAATTTATTTATTTGTGTTTTTCACTTAATATTAACTCAACTGAAGTTGTGGCTGTTTCTCTACAGAGTACTTGTTAGAATTTCTGTGTAGCCATTGATAGCAGTAGGGTGTAGTTTCAGCTCATCACTGACATCCTGTCTTGCCTTATATAAGTGGTACATTTTGAGTTATCTCTGCTTAATATCAGAGCTTTGGCCAGCTAACATCTACCTGAAATCAGCCAGATGTATAAGTGAATTTAAGTACACTTTTATCTGCTCTTTTGCATATAGTACTGTATTTAATTTATTTATTTGTGTTTTTCGCTGAATATCAACTCATCTGAAGTTGTGGCTGTCTCTCTACAGTTAGTTCCCCACCCACCTTCCATGTCCTTGTTTTGGTATTAATGTTGGTGGCTTTGAAATTGCCCGCCCCTCTTGTAGATTTGTATTTGGACACTCCTTCTGGGCCCATCTCATTTGCTCACTCAACTGAGTGCAGTGAGATCATATTCTGATTTCAGGCACGCCTACTGTGTACAAAGAGAAGGACAACCCCTGTAGCCTCTTAATCATGCTATGTTCCTTCCCTCAAAAAAAAATAAATAAATATATATATATATATATATATATATATATATATATATATATATATATATATATCTTATTCATCTGCTCTTACTGTAACTGTCTTAGTTGCTCTTCTGCGTGCTGTTATCTGTTCAGTCACTCTTACTCTGCACTTATTACTGCTTGTTAGTAGCCTTCTAATTTACTGTCTTCTGCACTTGTTTTTTAGTCATTTGTAAATTTAATTGCATTTATTTGAACTGTATTTGACGTAGTGTTGCTACACGCTCGGGTCTGCTGGCGTGCACTACAGTTTGAATTGTATTTACTGCTGTTTTAGTTGCTTTTCTGTAAAAAAAAAAATCTAAGCTTCTTTCCTGCCTTTCCTGTAACTAGTCAAGTCCAGATACAGACTTGCTGTATCCAGGACTGTTGGTAAGCTTCTGAGCCCTCCAAGCCTTTTTCTGTGTTGGAGGGAAGCCTTCTAGCTTATCAGTGGGAGTGGTAAGCACTAGGTAGCCTATCTACCATGGGAAGAGTAGATTTTGGCCCTGAAATTGTAGTTCATTGGCCATTTGGGCAGTTTTTCCATCTCTTTCTACTTTCTGGTTAAAAGCCCGTTTTGCATTTGGTCCCCACCGTTCCTATAACTAGTGTAATCCAGGTACAGATTTGCTGTATCCAGGACTGTTGGAAATCTTCTGAGCCCCCCAAGCCCTTCTGTATTGGAGAGAAGCCTTCTAGCCTATCAGTGGGAGTGGTAAGCACTAGATAGCCTATCTACCATGAGAGGAGAGGTTCTTGGCCCAGAAATTGTAGTTTATTGACCATTTGGACAGTCTGTCTGTCTCTTTCAACTTTCTGGTTTAAAAGACCACATCTGCGCTTGTTTCCCATCTTTTCTGTAACTGACCTAGTGGGTAGCACTAGATAGCCTTAAACTGATACAAGCTTTCTAGCTTAGGAGAGAGACTTTGGAGTGATTAAGTATTAGTTTACTGTACTTTCCTGCTGTACTTAATTGTTTTCTGCCTAAATGCAGATTTTTCAGAATTTATTGTGATTTAAAAGCTTGTTTTTTTCACATATTGTACTTATTTGACTGCCTACACATTTAAAATGTTGTTTTTGTTTAAATAATTTGTTTAACAGTTGTAGGCTACACTTAAAGTGCGATAGCCTTTTCTGATCGTTTGTAGTCATTTAAAGCTGTTTTAAGTGTATTTTTTACTGTTTTTGCCTTATCTTTTCAAAAAAACAAAAATCCTTGTTTCCCGCCTTTCTAAGCTAGTACAGTCCAGTTTTCAAGCTAGAGCTGAATTCAGGGCTGTGATACTAGTTTCTGAGTTGCCCATACCTTACTTGGATAGAAGGAAGTTTCTCTGTTCACCTGTGAGAGAGGGGAGCTTTGAGCAACCTATCTGTCCGTAGAGGAGTGGTTCCAGCCCAGACGTTCGTAGTTTATTGGCCATTTTGGGCTAATTTCTCTCTCTTTCATTTCCCTACTATAAAAACCGCATTCGCACGGTTTTGCGCACCGGGCAGTGCCAGTAAGCTATGGTTAATTTATTCCCGGCTCCACTAAGTCTCCTCTTCAGTTTTTCCCTTGAAACTAGTCTAACTCTCAACCTAAGCACTTAAAAAGCATCTTACAGCTCAGCACTTGCTCAGACCTAATAGCAAGCACTGATATACCCTGATACTGATTGCCCAGCAGGGCAAGGCTCTTTATTCACCCCTCACCAACCAAGTGACTAAGCAGCTCACCCTACTATTCAGGCATGACCAAAGGGCAACTTTAGGTGCACTATCCAGTCCAGCTGGTGAATCTGGGTATCCTGAAGCAATGTTACAACTGCCTCATGTACACAGACAACCCTCTCCTCCTACCACAAAATAATAACATATGCAGGAGATGCAATTATACAGCCAAACTGGAAGCTAAGCTGTCTCCACCCAAGACTGGAACAGACAGTCAAGAGGAGAAGGTTAACACTTGCACCACAACTCCTGCCACACACAGACCTACTAAGACACCACTGGCAAAAAATACACATAAATACACAAAATCATACTCGGAGGCTCTAAATAAAAACCTGCAAAAGCATCAGAGACCTCCAAAGCAGACACCCAAACAACTTGCACTTCCTGTCACAAACCAGATAACACATAAAACACAAAATCAGTGTGCCGCACAATCACAGCCCTTAAGGCAAAATAACATACCTAGCACACTAGTAATAGGTGACTCTATAGTCAGGCACACTGACGTCCCACTCACTAGGCTGGAAAGGCAGAAGGTTACTGTTAGCTGCCTGTCGGGAGCCAGAATCCACCACATAACACAAGCAGGTCACTCCAGAACAAGTACAAATATGACTCTGTCAATGTTCATGTTGGTGTGAATGACCTGAGACGTACCTCCCTGGACTACATGAAAAGAGACATGGAAGAGCTCTCTGATCATGTAGCCTAGGCTGGTATGACTCTGACCCTGAGTAGCATCCTGCCCTCACCAAGAATGATACCTCAGAATAAAGAAAAAATGATCAATTTCAACAATTGGCTAAGCTTCTGGTGTCATTCAAAAGGGATCCAGTGTCTGCCAGCCTGTGACGATATGCTCGGCAAGCCTCATTGCTTCACAAGAGACGGCTTGCAACTGTCACCCCTAGGCTTTCAAATACTGGCCAAGGCTCTTGCTGCCCCCATAGTGCCTTTTTTAGGCAAGGCTCAAAAGTCAAACCCACCTCCGTAAACAGCACAATTAACAAAAAACTGAGGGTTATACTACTCAATGCCAGGAGTTTAAATTTCAAAATGCACACGTTCAAAGCACTCCTCAGTATGGAGAACATTGACATCTGTGCAGTAACTAAAACCTGGTTCAAGGCTCCAGAGAGCACCCCAGCACTACCGGGCTACAACTCATACCACACGTTTTGGCCACAGAACACAGACCGAAACACAAAAGGAGGGGGTGTATCCATATTCATCAAGGATACCTACATCTCCAGGTTAGTGGCACAGCATGATACCTCTGAGATCATCCATGTGCAACTAACATTGGGCAAATCTGCAATGCAAATTGTGGCCTGCTACAGATCACCCTCCATGACCCAGGACCACCACTCCACCTTTCTGGAGACACTGAAAAACATGAAGGTCCTACCAAACACCCTGATATTGGGTGATTTTAATTACCCTACCATTCACTGGGAAAACTACTTGAGTACAAATTCCCAGGTTTAGCGCTGCCTGGAATTCATCAACTCAAATGCCCTGGATCAGCTGGTAAACTCCCCTACCAGAGGTGAAAACATATTGGACCTGGTCATCACCAACATGGGCGACAGGTGTTCCACACCGGAGGTCAACCCGTCACTGGCTTGATCAGACCATAAACTAATCACTCTGGATGTCCACACCCTACCACCACCCCCAACTAAGGAAACCACAATAAAAAACTTTTCTAAAGCAAACTTCACCTTACTTAAGACAGAGGTGGTAAGTTTCACAGCCCCCATGCTAAAGGATAACGCTGCTCAAGGTGCAGAAACCTTTACAAATGCACTCTGTGAGCATCTACAAGGATACATGGATCGTGCCATCCCTAACAAAACCAAGACTCACTTCTCTAAGAGAAGGAAACCAGTTTGGTGGACCCCTGCAATAAAAAGGCTATACAATAGAAGGAGGAAACTAGTTCAGAAAAAAAGCAAATCCCAAGAAGGAAAGACATCCTTGATCAGTATCAGTAAGAAACTGAGGTCCCTCATGAAATCATCCAAGGCTAATTTGAAAGAAAAATAGCCAAGGATTCAAAAGATAACCACAAAGCCTTCTTTAGCTATGTTAAGAATTTAAGTGGCAACTTGCAGATATGCATTGAACTAGTGCAAAATAGCACACAATATACTGAACCTTCTGATATTGCCAACATCCTGGCAGATAGATTCAGTGCAAACATCACCCCCCTCTCACCACCAAAAGGGCCCACAACAATACCAGAAAAGTGTAGTGTCCCAAAAATCAATGGGACCAGATGGTGTCCCAGGCTGCGTCTTGCACGAACTACAGAATGAACTAACCCTTCACCTAAACATTCTGTTCAACCTCAGCCTCTCCACAGGCTATGTGCCCATAGAGTGGCACACAGCAACGGTTATTCCTCTCCACAAAGGAGGGGCCACAACTGGCCCTGGTAACTATTGCCCCATAAACCTGACTAACCTGGTCTGCAAGGCTATGGAGCACATCATCATGGAACTCATTAACAAAGACATTGGGAACCTCCAAACACTTGACCCAACCCAGTTCGGCTTTGTTAAGGGCAGATCATGCCTACTAAACCTGGTTGATTTCTTCGAGACAGTCACCAAGGCCATAGATGAGGGAAAGGTGGTTCACACAGCCTACCTTGACCTCGCCAAGGCTTTCAACACCATTCCCCACTCATGTATTACAAAAAATTCACCAGCCTGAACATAAACCCCTACGTCACGATATGGGTTGCCAACTGGCTTAAAGACAGAACTCACACTGTAAGAATAGCAGGCTCCAGGTCCGACTCTAAACCTTTCACAAGTGGTGTCCCACAAGGCTCAGTCCTGGGACCCCTACTGTTTGGCATATACTTCTCAGAAGTACAGACAAACACAGGGGAACTATGGCTAACCAAGTTCAACAATGACTGCAAACTGGGAGCCATAATTGACTATCCGGCTGACACGGACATCCACCAAAAGGGCCTTACCTAGATGGAGTCCTGGTGTCAAAGTCATGGCCTCAAGCTTAAATTCCAAAAAATGCATAGTCATTCCATTTGGGAAAAACAAAACACCCACGAATTACCACATAGGTGGCAGCTCCCTTAATACAGAAGAGGTAATAAGAGATCTGGGAACCCAGGTAAGATAGTAATCTCTCCTTTGACAATCATATTGCCAAAGTAGTTAGGAAATCCTTCTATGTGACCCATCTAATTACTAAAGGGTTCGCATCTAGAAATAAAGAGGTTATAGTGCCCCTCTACTCGTCACTCATTAGACTCATCATAGAGTACACTGTCCCATTTGGGATGTACCTCACAAGACACTTCCAACAGCTGGAAAAACCACAAAAGTACCTCACTAAGAGGATTACTGGTCTCAAACATATGTCCTATGCAGCCCGACTGAAAAAACTCCGACTGTACTCAGTGGCATATTGCTTACTCAGAGGTGATCTCTGCCTGACTTACAAAGACATGTCCATCTCAGAATTGATAGACATGCTCCACCTAAAGAAATCCAAGTCACTGTGAGCCACGTGCTTTAGTGAGCTAAACCTGGCCACAACAATAAATAGAACATGCTGGAGGGATAGATTCCTGTCACAGATACTCCCCATGCTTTGGAACAAAATTCCAAATTACATCAGGCAGAGTGCCTCACTAACACTCTTCAAGAGAAACCTTGACGAGTGGATGGGTAACAGAAAATACACCCCTGGGATCACTTCATTGGCTCTGCTCGACAGAGGATCAGTTAATTAATCAATGGGGTGGCAAAAGCCGACACACTCTGGCAAGGCTTATAAATGCCCTCGGGCAGATAGCCTAGTACCTACCTACGAACCTATGAATTCATCAAATATGTATGGCTAATCATAAACATATGATGAATATTCTAACATCAGATGGATTAACAAAGCAAGAAGAAACTTCACAGTGTAGACGGCGTGATGGTCACTTCCTGAATTATGTTAAGCACCTAGTTCACTTAATAAAAATCAAACTGTAAAATATGTGCTGCAAAATAATAAAATAGAAAATAGTAGGTAGTCCAAAGTTGAGTTAAAAATGGAATATCCTTTACTGAAACACACAAACAAGCGATCTTAGTTGAGTCTAATGAAAAGCATTAAAGACATTGATTATTTATATATAATCAGGTTATTTGGAGCAAGGGAGTGGTTACAGCGGGTGGTTCTGTTAACAGCAATAAAAGCATTGCAATCACTCCTTTAACCAAGGAAGTGAATATCACCCCCCCCCACGAAGTTTCTTCTTGGTTTGTTTTTGACCAAGAATAGGCTACCTACTGGGTTTTCTGAGACTTTGAGGGACAACACTGATTTTTCTTTTAACATCAGAATGATTAAAACCAGGTTCAGATAAAGTCTGTGGTATATACAGTTGGCAATGTCTTGCAATAGTTCGGTACCAAATTTCTTATATACCTACCACTCAGGAAGCAATTTAGACTATGATGTTGATAATGTTGCTTGATTTGGGTCACTAAAGCAGAACAGAAGCTTTAGAATGTTGAACAAACAGAAAAGCATAGATAAACAAAGAAATTTTAGCAGTTGCCATTAACTGTCAGAAATTCTATGGTTCTATATAGCTCAAATTGGTAAAAGCAGAATCTGACTACAAACCAATATAAACTAGCGATAAGAAGTCTCTCCAAAATTGTGAATTGTTCTTACCAAGATAAGATTTTATGTATAAAAGGCTTGATGCTCAATAGAGAAAAATCATAATTGCTAGCAAGCAATATAACTCAATACTTCCATAAAATCGAGAACTCGTACTTAAAATCATTAAATGTAAAGAAAGATGGTGATATCATTCAATGGGTTGAAAATATTGGATAAGACCATAGAACTGATTTATAAATGTGACGTGCAATACATTTTGCAACTAAAAAACTCATGAAGAATTAATACCACATAAAAGGACAAGTATTTCATGGATTAAAGTTGGAATTAATTTATTTCTGTATAAAGAGTCTTCTGTATCTAGTCTACTGTTCTCAATATCTTGAATTTGAGCAACTAATACTGTGTGTGTTATAATGAGTACTAATCCTGAATTTTTGCCTACATTTTAAACATAAAACAACATGATATATATCTGAGTATAGGCCACAGTTCATGAATCAATAGTCTCAGGACGTTGTTAACAAACAGGAGGTCATATATATCATATATTGACTAAGTCCAGTCCTTAATATACATGAATCAACAGATAGGTAAAGAGAACAGTGCAAGCAATTAAACATATAATGAGAAAATGTGAGTTCGCTACAGTTGTATTATCTCTCAGTACTTAAGTTACGTAGAAGAACCAGAAGGAATAGGCATGTATTTGCATAAGGTGCAAAGTAATTTGTCCGTCAGAGAAGCCAGTACCTTAAGAATTACTGGAATGAATAATCTTCAGTGAATCACTTGTCAAAGAAATGATGGACATTTACATCCAACTGTATGATTAGCATTCACCTACTGATTTATATCGATATTGTAAACTTTCCCTGGAAAAACGTTGAAGATCATTTGTGAGTTAAAACTTGCATTGAAAAGTCATATGTTAAAGCTAGAGCATGTTTTTTAATGTCTTGTCAAAGAAAGAGCATTCCAGATACCTTTCAGAAGCAAAATTAATCACCATATTCTCATTCTAAGGCCCCTCACTGGTCCAAATAAGTAATATTACAAGTTAGCACTAATAAACCAGAAGCACTACTTACTCTTATACGCTCTACGATTACCTTGTCCCCTATTGGTCCGTTTTAATTCAGTTCCCTGTATTACTCTAACATGTCCAAATGTCAGTCAATGGTTTCCTCTCCAGTCCAGCTGGTGAATCTGGGAATTTTGAGGCAATGTTACAACTGTATCATGTACACGGACAACCCTCTCCTCCTCCAAACAGGTTCAAATATATGTAAGAGATGCAGCCATATAGCCAAACTGGAGGCGGAGCTCTCTCATCTCAAAACTGGTGTAACCAGTCAGGAGGAGAAGGTAACCTCACAAAACACAATTCCAGTATCACATAGTCCCACCACAACAGCGAACCAAACACATAAAAACACAAAAACATACTCGGAGGCTCTAAATAAAAATCTACCTAAGCAACAGAGACCTCCAAAGCAGACATCCAAGCAAATGCTACTCCAAAACAAAACACGTACAACACATAACACACAAAGTCAGTGTGCCAAGCAGTCACAGCCCTTAAGGCTGAATAACACACCTGATACTCTTGTAATAGGTGACTCTATTGTCAGACACACTGACGTCCCACTCACCAAGCTGAATAAAGAGAAGGTCACAGTGAGCTGCCTGTCAGGTGCTAGGATCCGCCACATAACGCAAGCACTCAGATCACTCCAAAGCAAATACAAATATGACTCAGTCATTGTACATGCTGGCATGAATGACCTGAGATGTACCTCCCTTGACTACATGAAAAGAGACATAGAGGAGCTCTCTGATCATGTAGCCCAGGCCAGTATGACCCTGACCTTGAGCAGCATCTTACCCTCGCCTAGAATGATGCCACAGTATAAAGACAAAATGATCGATTTTAACAATTGGCTAAAATTTTGGTGTCATTCAAAGGGGATCCAGTGTCTGTCAGCCTGGGATGACATGCTCGACAAGCCATGTTGCTTCGCTAGGGATGGCTTGCACCTGTCACCCCTGGGCTTTCGGATATTAGCAAAGGCTCTTGCCACCCCCATAGTGCCTTTTTTAGGCAAGGCTGAAAAGTCAAACCCACCTCCATAGACAGCACAAGGAACAAGAAACTAAGGGTAATGCTGCTAAACGCCAGAAGTCTTAACCTCAAAATGCAAGCACTCAAAGCTCTCCTCAGTATGGAGAACATTGATATCTGTGCAGTGACAGAAACCTGGTTCAAGGTTCCAGAGAGCACCCCAGCACTACCAGGTTATACCTCATATCATGCTTTTCGGCCCCAAAACCTGGACCAAACCACAAAAGGAGGGGGAGTTTCCATATTTATCAAGGATATCCACACCTCCAGGTTAGTGGCATTGCACGAAGTATTGGAGGCCATCCATGTGCAACTGACAGTGGGCAAGACTGCTTTTCAGTTTATAGCATCCTACAGACCACCCTCTCAAAGTCAGGAATCCCACTCAGCTTTCCTGAAAACATTGGAGAACATGAAGATCTCTCCGAACACCACTATATTGGGTGACTTCAACTACCCAAACATAGACTGGGAGCATTACTCAAGCCCCAGCACCTTAGCCCAAAGGTTCCTGGAATTTATAAACTCAAATGCTATGGAACAACTAGTCACCACTCCCACAAGAGGAAAAAACATACTAGACCTGATCATTACCAACATGGGGACTCTGTGCTCCATACCAGAAGTATATCCCTCATTGGTAAGATCAGACCATAAATTAATTTCACTGGATATCCACATCTCGACCCCACCCCCAGCCCAGAAAACCACAGTGAAAAACTTCTCAAAAGTGAACTTCACACTTCTCAAAACTGAAGTGGAATCCTTCAAGGTCCCAGGGCCAGTGGAAACTATGGCCCAAACTGCAGAATCCTATATAAACACATTCTACGAACATCTCCAGGAATGCATGGATCATGCTATCCCAAACAAAATCAAGACCAAATCATCCAAAGGCAGGTGTCCAGTCTGGTGGATCCCAGCCATAAATAAACTGTACAACAGAAGGAGGAAGCTACTACATGATAGAGCAAAATCCCTAAAAGGGAAGGCATCTCTGATCAGTACTAGCAAAAAATTACGATCCCTCATAAAATCCTCCAAGGCCAGCTTCGAGAGAAAAATTGCACAGGACACTAAAGACAATCATAAAGCTTTTTTAAGTTATGTTAGGAACCTGGGATGCAACTCCCAGACTTGTTCTGAGTTGATTCTAAGCGACAAAAAATACACTGAACCCACAGACATCGCCAATATCCTGGCAGACAGGTTCAGTGCAAACTTCTCCACCCCCTCTCCCCAAAAGAGCAAGTATCTATCCCGGCAGAGTGCAGCCTCCCAAACATCTCTGATGCTCAGGTGAAGGCCGCCCTCTCCAAAGCAAAAAATGCTGCTTCCATGGGACTAGATGGCATCCTGGGTTGCATCCTACATGAACTCCAAGAAGAACTAATCCCTCAAGTAAAACTGCTGTACAATCTCAGCCTCACTACAGGATATGTGCCCAAAGAATGGCGTACAGCAACAGTGGTCCCACTCCACAAAGGTGGCATCTCTGTGGACCCTGGAAACTACTGCCCCATAAGCCTGACTAGCCTAGTCTGCAAGGCTATGGAGAGGATCATCATGGAACTCATAAATAAAGACATTGGGGACGTACAGACACTAGATCCTACCCAATTTGGCTTCATCAAAGGCAGATCCTGCCTTTTGAACCTGGTCGACTTCTTCAAAACAGTCACCAAGGCCATAGATGAAGGGAAGGTAGTCCACACAGCCTATCTGGACCTTGCAGAGGCATTTGACACAATACCCCACTCGGGCATCATAGATAAGCTATCCAGCCTAAATATAAACTCCTATGTCACAAGATGGGTTGCAAACTGGCTCAAAGACAGAACCCACAGAGTCAGAGTTGCTGGAGTCATGTCAGACTCGAAACCAGTCACAAGTGGCATCCCACAAGGTTCTGTCCTGGGACCTCTCTTGTTTGGTATTTACTTTTCTGAGGTACAGGCCAACGTGAGAGGACTATGGCTCACCAAGTTTGCAGATGACTGCAAACTGGGCACCATAATCGACTCTCCAGCTGACACAAACATCCTTTAAAAAGGTCTCGCAGAGATGGATAACTGGTGCCAGAGCCATGGTCTAAAGTTAAATGCTAAAAAGTGTATAGTCATACCCTTTGGCAAAACAATGTGCCCACAAATTACCACATAGGTGGTAACCCATTAAGTACAGAGAAAGTAATTAGGGATCTGGGGACCCAAGTTGATAGCAATCTCTCCTTTGACAACCACATTGCCAAAGTGGTTAGAAAGACCTTCTACATAGCCCACCTCATCATGAAAGGATTCACATCTAGATCAAGAGAGGTAATCGTGCCCCTTTATTCATCCCTCATCAGGCCCATCATAGAATACAATGCCCCCTTTGGGATGTACCTTACCCGACACCTGCAGCTATTAGAAAGACCCCAAAAGTACCTCACCAGGAGGATCAAGGGACTCAAACAGATGCCATATGGTGCTCGTTTAAAAAAACTCCAGCTCTACTCAGTTGCATACCGCCTACTTCGAGGCGATCTATGCCTGACATATGTCCAACCCAAAATTAATGGACATGCTCCACCTCAGTAAATCTAAATCCCATAGAGCCATGTGATCGAGGGACTTGAACCTCAGCACAGAAATAAATAGAACATGCTGGAGGGACAGATTCATAACCCAGAGGCTCCCTTCACTCTGGAATAGAATTCCAATTCATGTTAGGCAGAGCACCTCACTGACTCTCTTCAAGAAGAATCTTGATGAGTGGATGGGGGATCGTAGGTTTGTCCCAGGGATTACTTCCATGTCACTATTAGACAGAGGCACAGTAAACTAAACTTTAAAAAGGGCACAGTATACTCAAATCAAGGGGTGGGATAAGCCAAATACAATCGGGCTAGGCTTATAAATGCCCCAGGGCAGATAGCCTAGTATGAACCTATGAACCTATAAAATCAAGTAATATTGTAGAATAATGAATTTCACATTTAGCATTCAAAATGGCTTAGCTACAGTTACACTAAAACATTATATATTTTAAACAAATGCAAGGTGTTTACAAGCACTCAGAATTTACAATGCGCATGCTAATTGCATGCCTCGGTGAGTTAATATGAGCATCTTGGTAGATTTGCTACTGGTGGGACGTGTTCATGTTCAGCAACAGAAGCTAGACATGCACATACATTTTATGAAGGCCTAGAACCATTCAGAACGTTTCAATGTAATTTTTCGATTTCTATTTATTGATTCTACAGCTATTTTTTCTAGTCATTTGCCGTTGTCGTTAGTCATTTTTCTGATAGCCATTTTGAAATGCTCTTGTACTTTATCACTGAGGATCAAGGTAATGAACTGAATGTTAGTTTCATCCTTTACTCTTGGGTTTGATCTTCTCCACCTCAATTTACTTATTCTTCAAATTTAAGACAGTTATCCTGAATCAGTCCTGAAAAGAGGCATGTGCCTTGTATTATTCGATTAACAAATTAAAAAAAGCTTGTTTCATTCAGCAAAAAATGAGGAAAGATTATATCACAGCTTCAACTATATATTCATGTTCAAGCAGTTCTAGTTGTTTAGAATGGTACATTATTTTATATTTGTTTTTACTAATATTCATATGCTGAAAACTATAATGACTTTTGTATGCATTTATTGTTTTTATGCATACCATCTGTATGATATTTGACTACTAGTATGAGTTGTAACTGGTTACATTGCTTTCAAATGTTATTGCATGTATCATTTCCTTAAGTGATAATCTTTTTTATACAGCAATAATAATCTATATATGATGGAATACATAATTGGTATGTGTTATGCATAAGGATAAATGTTAAGGACTCTGCAGAAGTAAAAACACCAAACGCAAAGGATGTAAAAACAAAAATCCATAAAATAACATGCACAGAAGGTACTCCAATCAAGGAAATTTTATTTTGTACTTTCTTTGATTGGAGGGCTTTCTGTGGATGTTACTTTGTGGGATCTGCAGAAGTGAACTGTCATGGTGTTTGAGGGGGATTTGTGAAAACAAGCAAATTATACCATGATCCCCCCAAAACGTGCACGCTGATTGGCCAGCGTGCCCGTTGTAAATCGAGTTATACTAATGGAAAAAGGTCCGGTCGCCCGGACTTTTTCCATTAGTATAACTCGCTTTTTAAACGCTGTCTCGCTATGTTAAATGGGTTTAACATAGAGGCAGCTAAAATAAGCAACGGAGATCTCCGTTGCTTATTTTAAAGCTGTCTCGCTATGTTAAACCCATTTAACATAGCGAGACAGCAACGGAGAAAGCAAGATCTCCGTTGCTTTTAGTGTCTCGCTATGTTAAATGAGTTTAACATAGCGAGACAGTTTTAAAATAAGCAACGGAGATGTCCGTTGTTTATTTTAAAACTGTCTCGCTATGTTAAACTCATTTAACATAGCGAGACACTAAAAAAAAAGCAACGGAGATCTTGCTTTCTCCATTGCTTTTGCCCACAGCTCTGATGTACTGCGCAGGCGCGCAGTACATCAGAACTGCCGCGAATGCCAGACATCTGCGGAAGGGCAGTAAACAGGCATTATACTATGCCATTATTTAAGAAAAGTAATAGTTTCTTTTCTTAAATAATGTCATATAATAGCAATAACCACTTCTGGGTGTGGGTAATGCTAAATTTACCACGGTTGGCTTTATGGTCCCTCGGGCTAGCCTCGGGACCAAACCACGCCAACCGTGGGTAAATTTAGCATTACCCACACCCAGGTGTGGGTTATTGCTATAATATATGATGTACAGGATATTCAGCATGTCTCAAAAAAGGCATCATCAGCAACAGAAATATGTCTTTTCTTTTATAACTAGTCAATCTTCCTTTTGCTTCTGAATTATGTAAATTTCATACAAACATGCTTTAAATATTTTGACATAGCGTGCATTGTGGTTCTTAAGATAGTGTGGGAGGATTTGACTGGCTAGGCATGACACAACGAATACAGAATAACTGCTGTTATAAAAATGCAATTTTTAATTATCTCCATGCTTCAAAACTCAGAAAGAGAAACAAGGGGGGGGGGCATCACTTAATCTCTGCTGAATGCAACATGCAAAACCACAGGATAAAAAATGCAGTCAGTGAAGTCAAACAGAAACAAAACAATATAATACAATTACCATACCAGAGAGCAACAGTTTTGCTATACATCAAAATAACACCCAGCAATCCTATACAAATAGTGTCTATTATCCACGTGGAACAGAAAAAACATATTTTATTCAGAGACTATGATCTAGTTAGTAAAAGAAAGAACAGCTATCATTAAAAGAAAGTTTGCAGAATATCATTATTTTTAGTGAGGTTCAGAATCATTTAATATTCGTGTATGTTTAGTTATAACTCATGCAGAAACAGGCATCACCTAGACACGTTAACTGTACTGCAGTCATAAACGCTATATTATTTAGTCTGTAAGTTTTCATAACAGATCCCTCCACCTATTTTATTGTCCTATCATCAAACAACAAATATTTGTTATACAGAAATGCAAGCTGATTTATTTATAACTGCATAACAATTTATCAGTTTTATAGAGAGATGATGTGAGCTTGACATAAATACATAGTCGCTTAAAATAGTATTAATAATATTTTACATTACTATCTATGTAGCTGATGTTGAAATAAAATATAGTTGGCTTTATTGCCTGATCCCATTAAAAAGTATAGATAAATGCATAACACACAGAGTATCACTTCTGGAAAAAATGTCAGATACAATATGTCATCATGACCTGATATGGGTAAGGCATATGTCATCATGACCTGATACAGGTAAAGCATATGTCATCATAACCTGATACGGGTAAGGCATATGCCCTTCTAAGCTGATGCAGGTAAGGCATATGTCATCATAACCTGATGCAGGTAAGCCATATGTCATCATAACCTGATGCAGGTAAGGCATATGTCATCATGACCTAATATGGGTAAGGCATATGTCATCATAACCTGATGCGGATAAGGCAAATGTCATCATAACCCCCTGATGTGGTAAGTCATATGTCATTATAACCACCTGATGTGGGTAAGTCATATGTCATTATAACCTAATACAGGTAAGGCATATGTCATCATAACTTAATGCAGGTAAGGCATATGTCACCATGACCTGATATGGGTAAGGCATATGTCATCATGACCTAAATGAATAAGGCATATGTCATCCTAACCTGATACGGGCAAGGCACATGTCATCATAACCTGATGCAGGTAAGGCATACAACATCATAACCTGATATGGATATGCATATGTCACCAAAACCTGATGTGGGTAAGTCATATGTCATCATAACCTGATACAGGTAAGGCATATGTCATCAGAACATCATACAGGTAAGGCATATGTCATCATGACCTGATACGGGTAAGGCATATGTCATCATGACCTGATATGGGTAAGTCATATGTTATCATAACCTGATACGGGTAAGGCATATGTCATCCTAACATGATACGGGCAAGGCATGTGTCATCATAACCTGATGCAGGTAAGGCATATGTCACCATGACCTGATATGGGTAAGTCATATGTCAGCATAACCTGATAGGCATAGGTCATCATGACCTGATATAGGAAAGAGATACATCATCCTAACATGATGCAGGTAAGGCATATGTCATCATAACCTGATACGGATAAGGCATATGTCATCATAACCTGATGCAGGTAAGGCATATGTCATCATAACCTGATACTGGTAAGGCATATGTCATCATGACCTGATACGGGTAAGACATATGTCTTCATGAACTGATGCGGGTAAGGCATACGTCATCTAACATGATGCGAGTAAGGCATATGTCATCCTGACCTGATACGAGTAAGGCATATGTCATCATAACCTGATGTCGGTAAGGCATATGTCATCACAACCTGATGTGGGTAAGACATATGTCATCATAACCTGATATGGGTAAAGCATATGTCATCATAACCTGATATGGGTAAAGCATATGTCATCATAACCTGATACGGGTAGGGCACATGTCATCATAACCTGATACGGGTAAGGCATATGTCATCATGGCTTGATACAGGTAGGGCATACATCATCCTAACATGATATGGGTAAGGCATATGTCATCATGACCTGATACGGGTAAGGCATATGTCATCATAACCTGATGTGGGTAAGACATATGTCATCACAACCTGATGTGGGTAAGGCATATGCCATCATAACCTGATACAGGCATATATCATCATAACCTGACACGGGTAAGACATATGTCATCCTAACATGATACGGGTAAGGCATATGTCATCATGACCTGATACGGGTAAGGCATATGTCATCATAGCCTGATGTAGGTAAGGCATATGTCATCACAACCTGATGTGGGTAAGGCATATGTTATCATGACCTGATATGTGTAAGGCATATGTCATCATGACCTGATACAGGTAAGGCATATGTCATCATAACCTGATGTGGGTAAGGCATATTTATTTATTTATTTATTTATTTATTATTTGCTAACCGGGAAAGTCCAACTTGGAACAAAGCCAATTTTCAGTGGAGGCATGGGGAGAAATGCTCCAGATGCATGTCTTTGTAACGCGGGAGGAAACCGGAGCATACAGACTCCATACAGAAGGCACCCCAACCGAGAATCTAACCAGAGAATCTCTTGCTGTGAGGCGCGCCATTCAGTTTTGTTATATGCTTTACCTTATGTCATCACAACCTGATGTGGGTAAGGCATATGTCATCATAACCTGATATAGGTAAGGCAAATGTCATCATAACTTGATACGGGTAAGGCATATGTCATCATGACCTGATATGGGTAAGGCATATGACATCATAACCTGATATGGATAAGGCATATGTCATCATGACCTGATATGGGTAAGGCATATGTCATTATAACCTGATGTGGGTAAGGCATATGTCATCAGGATCCCATACAGGTAAGGCATATGTCATCATAACCTGATGTGGGTAAGGCATATGTCATCATAACCTGATGTGGGTAAGGCATAAGTCATCATGACCTGATACGAGTAAGTGATATGTCATCATAACCTGACACAGGTAAGGCATACATAATCCTAACCTAATGCGGGTAAGGCATATGTCATCATAACCTGATGTGGGTAAGGCATATGTCATCAAAACCTGATGTGGGTAAGGCATATGTCATCATAACCTGATGTGGGTAAGGCATATGTCATTATAACCTGAAGCAGGTAAGGCATATGTCATCATAACCACCTGATGTGGGTAAGGCATATGCCATCATAACCACCTGGTGTGGGTAAGTCATATGTCATCATAACCACCTGATGTGGGTAAATCATATGTCATCATAACCTGATACGGGTAAGGCATATGTCATTCTAAGCTGATGCAGGTAAGGCATATGTCATCATAACCTGATGCAGGTAAGGCATATGTCATCCTAACCTGATGCAGGTAAGGCATATGTCATCATAACCTGATGCAGGTAAGGCATATGTCATCATGACCTGATATGGGTAAGGCATATGTCATCATAACCTGATGTGGGTAAGGCATATGTCATCATAACCACCTGATGTGGGTAAGGCATATGTCATCATAACCTGATGCAGGTAAGGCATATGTCATCATGACCTGATATGGGTAAGGTATATGTCATCATGACCTGATACAGATAAGGCATATGTCATCATGACATGATACGGGTAACTCATATGTCATTCTAAGCTGATGCAGGTAAGACATATGTCATCATAACCTGATGCAGATAAGGAATATGTCATCATGACCTGATACGGGTAAGGCATATGTCATCATAACCTGATGCTGGTAAGGCATATGTCATCATAACCCCCTGATGTGGATAAGTCATATGTCATCATAATCTGATACAAGTAAGACATATGTCATCATAACCTGATGTAGGTAAGGCATATGTCATCATTACTTGATATGGGTAAGGCATATGTCATCATGACCTGATATGGATAAGGCATATGTCATACTAACCTGATACGGGCAAGGCACATGTCATCAAAACCTGATGTGGGTAAGGCATATGACATCATAACTTGATACGGGTAAGGCATATGTCATCATAACTTAATACGGGTAAGGCATATGTCATCATGACCTAATACGGGTAAGGCATATGTCATAATAACCTGATACAGGTAAGGAATATGTCATCATAACCTGATTCGGGTAAGGCATATGTCATCATAACCTGATGTGGGTAAGGCATATGTCATCATGACCTGATATGGGTAAGTCATATGTCAGCATAACCTGATATGGGTAAGGCATATGTCATCATGACCTGATATAGGTAAGGCATATGTCATCATGACCTGATACAGGTAAGGCATACAACATCCTAACATGATGCGGGTAAGGCACATGTCATCATAACCTGATACGGATAAGGCATATGTCATCATAACCTGATGCAGGTAAGGCATATGTCATCATAACCTGATAAGGGTAAGGCATATGTCATCATGACCTGATAGGGTAAGGCATATGTCATCATGACCTGATGTGGGTAAGGCATATGTCATCTAACATGATGCGAGTAAGTCATATGTCATCATGACCTGATACGGGTAAGGCATATGTCATCATAACCTAATGTGGGTAAGGCATATGTCATCACAACCTGATGTGGGTAAGGCATATGTCATCATAACCTGATATGGGTAAAGCATATATCATCATAACCTGATATGGATAAAGCATATGTCACCATAACCTGATACGGGTAAGGCATATGTCATCATAACCTGATATGGGTAAGGCATATGTCATCATGGCCTGATACAGGTAGGGCATACTTCATTCTAACAGGATACGGGCAAGGCATATGTCATCATAACCTGATACGGGTAAGGCATATGTCATCATAACCTGATGTGGGTAAGACATATTTCATCACAACCTGATGTGAGTAAGGCATATGTCATCATAACCTGATACGGGTAAGGCATATGTCATCATAACCTGATACGGGTAAGACATATCTCATCCTAACATGATACGGGTACGGCATATGTCATCATGACCTGATACGGGTAAGGCATATGTCATCACAACCTGATGTGGGTAAGGCATATGTCATCATGACCTGATATGTGTAAGGCATATGTCATCATGACCTGATACAGGTAAGGCATATGTCATCATAACCTGATGTGGGTAAGGCATATTTATTTATTTATTTATTATTTGCTAACCGGGAAAGTCTGACTTGGAACGAAGCCAAGTTTCAGTGGAGGCCCGGAGAGAAATGCTCCAGATGCATGTCTTTGTAATGTCGGAGGAAACCGGAGAATACAGAGTCCATACAGAAGGCACCCCAACCACGAATCTAAGCAGAGAATCTCTTGCTGTGAGGCGACAACGTTACCGCTGCACCACTGTGTCATCCAGTTTTGTCATATCCCTTACCTTATGTCATCATAACCTGATGTGGATAAGGCATATGTCATCATAACCTGATATGGGTAAAGCAAATGTCATCATAACGTGATACGGGTAAGGTATATGTCATCATGACCTGATATGTGTAAGGCATATGACATCATAATCTGATATGGGTAAGGCATATGTCATCATGACCTGATATGGGTATGTCATTATAACCTGATGTGGGTAAGGCAAATGTTATCATGACCACATACGGGTAAGGCATATGTCATCATAACCTGACGTGGGTAAGGCATATGTCATTATAACCTGATGTGGGTAAGGCATATGTCATCATAACCTTATGTGGGTAAGGCATATGTCATCATTACCTGATACGAGTAAGTCATATGTCATCATAACCTGACACAGGTAAGGCATACATCATCCTAACCTGATGCGGGTAAGGCATATGTCATCATAACCTGATGTGGGTAAGGCATATGTCATCAAAACCTGATGTGGGTAAGTCATATGTCATCATAACCTGATGTGGGTAAGACATATGTCATTATAACCTGATGTGGGTAAGGCATATGTCATCATGACCTGTTACGAGTAAGTCACATGTCATCATAACCTGATACGGGTAAGGCATATGTCATCCTAACCTGATGCGGTTAAGGCAAATGTCATCATAACCTGATGTGTGTAAGGCATATGTCATCATGACCTGATATGGGAAAGGCATACGTCATCCTAAGCTGATGCAGATAAGGCATATGTCATCCTAACCTGATACTGGTAAGGCACATGTCATCAGAACCTGATGCAGGTAAGGCATATGACATCATAACCACCAGATGTGGGTAAGGCATATGTCATCATAACCACTTGATGTGGGTAAGTCATATGTCAACATAACCACCTGATGTGGATAAGTCATATGTCATCATAACCTGACACGGGTAAGACATATGTCATTCTAAGCTGATGCAGGTAAGGCATGTGTCATCATAACCTGATGTGAGTAAGGCATATTTTTATTTTATTTTTTATTTTACATTTGTTAACCGGGGGTGTCTGACTGAGCCGAAAAGGCCCTTTTTCAGCAGAGGCCCGGGGAGAAAAGCTCCACAAAGAAAAATTACAGACACATTTAGTTATTTAGACATAATCAGTATACACACAAATTACAAGAGACATGTTTTTACAGTGGTATGCGGCACAAACAGTTACAGTGGAGAGAACAATCAAAAAAGATATGTCATCATAACCTGATATGGGTAAAGCATATGTCATCATAACCTGATATAGGTAAAGCATATGTCATCATAACCTGATACTGGTAAGGCATATGTCATCATGGCCTGACACAGATAGGGCATACGTCATCCTAACAGGATACGGTTAAGGCATATGTCATCATGACCTGATACGGGTAAGGCATATGTCATCATTACCTGATGTGGGTAGGACATATTTCATCACAACCTGATGTGGGTAAGGCATATGTCATTATAACCTGATACAGGTAAGGCATATGTCATCATAACCTGATGTGGGTAAGGCATATGTCATTAAAACCTGATGTGGCTAAGGCATATGTCATCATGACCTGTTACGAGTATGTCACATGTCATCATAACCTGATACGGGTAAGGCATATGTCATCCTAACCTGATGCGGTTAAGGCAAATGTCATCATAACCTGATGTGTGTAAGGCATATGTCATCATGACCTGATATGGGAAAGGCATACGTCATCCTAAGCTGATGCAGATAAGGCATATGTCATCCTAACCTGATACTGGTAAGGCATATGTCATCAAAACCTGATGCAGGTAAGGCATATGGCATCATAACCACCAGATGTGGGTAAGGCATATGTCATCATAACCACTTGATGTGGGTAAGTCATATGTCAACATAACCACCTGATGTGGGTAAGTCATATGTCATCATAACTTGATACGGGTAAGACATATGTCATTCTAAGCTGATGCAGGTAAGGCATGTGTCATCATAACCTGATGTGGGTAAGGCATATGTCATCATAAACTGATATGGGTAAAGCATATGTCATCATAACCTGATATAGGTAAAGCATATAGACTGCAACAGTACTAAACCTTAGAAAACACCAGTTGAAAGACACCACACTCTCCAAAGAATGTCCAAGTGGATTTGGATGTTGAATTAAAGCTTCCGTTTGATAATAAGCAATGTAGTGGCTAAAGATAACCAAAGAAATATCTTCAGGCCGGTTGAAGTAAAAGGTTCTTTTATTCCACAGCACCACACAAAATAGAACGATACAATCAACACAAGCGCTTTCACCCGTTCGTAACGGGCTTTTTCAAGTGTACTGGTTGTTAGTGAAACTCCATTTTTAAAATAAAACAACCCTGTCATGTGTTTACTTTAATTGGGTCGTCACCATCAATTAATTATTATAAAATCTTCTTAAAAAGACATTGTTTAAAATGAAATCCCTTCATTTTGAGTCATCAAAAATGCTTCAATTGTACATATAAATGTTAATAAAATAAACAATAAGTCAAAGCCATGAAATTAAAAAATCACCTGAATGTTATAAAAAGTTTTTTGTTTGGATAATTATAAAGTTAAATACAATACTAACTTCCTTAAAATACATTTCATTAAATGGGTTACCAAAATAGTTAATCATTGCTAAAGGGTGACAATTTCAAGAACCTAATTTAAACTTTCTATACTGAATTCAGTACTGTCAAGTCTCATACCCTTTATACTGTATTGATGTAGTTCCCTACATCATAACCTGATATAGGTAAAGCATATGTCATCATAACCTGATACTGGTAAGGCATATGTCATCATGGCCTGATACAGATAGGGCATACGTCATCCTAACAGGATACAGTTAGGGCATATGTCATCATGACCTGATACGGTTAAGGCATATGTCATCTTTACCTGATGTGGGTAGGACATATTTCATCACAACCTGATGTGGGTAAGGCATATGTCATCATAACCTGATACAGGTAAGGCATATGTCATCATAACCTGATGTGGGCAAGGCATATTTATTTATTTATTTTTTATTTGCTAACCGGGAAAGTCCGACTTGGAACAAAGCCAATTTTCATCGGAGGCCCAGGAAGAAATGCTCCAGATGCATGTCTTTGTAACGTGGGAGGAAACTGGCGCATACAGACTCCATACAGAAGGCACCCCAACCAAGAATCTAACCAGAGAATCTCTTGCTGTTAGGCAACAACATTACCGCTGCACCATTGGGTCGTCCAATTTTGTCATATCCCTTACCTTATGTCATCACAACCTGATGTGGATAAGGCATATGTCATCATAACCTGATATGGGTAAAGCAAATGTCATCATAACTTGATACGGGTAAGGCATATGTCATCATGACCTGATATGGGTAAGGCATATGACATCATACCCTGATATGGGTAAGGCATATGTCATCATGACCTGATATGGATATGTCATTATAACCTGATGTGGGTAAGGCAAATGTCATCATGACCCTATTCGGGTAAGGCATATGTCATCATAACCTGACGTGGGTAAGGCATATCTCATCATAACCTGAGGTGGGTAAGGCATATATCATCATAACCTGATGTGGGTAAGTCATATGTCATCATGACCTGATACGAGTAAGTCATTTGTCATCATAACCTGACACAGGTAAGGCATACATCATCCTAACCTGATGTGGGTAAGGCATATGTCATCATGACCTGATATGTGTAAGGCATATGTCATTATGACCTGATACAGGTAAGGCATACGTCATCATAACCTGATGTGGGTAAGGCATATTTATTTATTTATTTTTTATTTGCTAACCGGGAAAGTCCGACTTGGAACAAAGCCAATTTTCAGCGGAGGCCCAGGAAGAAATGCTCCAAATGCATGTCTTTGTAACGTGGGAGGAAACTGGAGCATACAGACTCCATACAGAAGGCACCCCAACCAAGAATCTAACCAGAGAATCTCTTGCTGTTAGGCGACAACATTACCGCTGCACCACTGGGTCATCCAATTTTGTCATATCCCTTACCTTATGTCATCACAACCTGATGTGGATAAGGCATATGTCATCATAACCTGATATGGGTAAAGCAAATGTCATCATAACTTGATACGGGTAAGGCATATGTCATCATGACCTGATATGGGTAAGGCATATGACATCATAACCTGATATGGGTAAGGCATATGTCATCATGACCTGATATGGGTATGTCATTATAACCTGATGTGGGTAAGGCAAATGTCATCATGACCCCATTTGGGTAAGGCATATATCATCATAACCTGATGTGGGTAAGGCATATGTCATCATAACCTGATGTGGGTAAGGCATATATCATCATAACCTGATGTGGGTAAGTCATATGTCATCATGACCTGATACGAGTAAGTCATATGTCATCATAACCTGACACAGGTAAGGCATACATCATCCTAACCTGATGCGGGTAAGGCATATGTCTTCATAACCTGATGTGGATAAGGCATATGTCATCAAAACCTGATGTGGGTAAGGCATATGTCATTATAACCTAATGTGGGTAAGGCATATGTCATCATGACCTATTATGAGTAAGTCACATGTCATCATAACTTGATACGGGTAAGGTATATGTCATCCTAACCTGATGCGGGTAAGGCATATGTCATCATAACCTGATGTGCGTAAGGCATATGTCATCATGATCTGATACGGGAAAGGCATAAGTCATCCTAAGCTGATGCAGATAAGGCATATGTCATCATGACCTCATACAGGTAAGGCATACGTCATCCTAAGCTGATGCAGATAAGGCATATGACATCCTAACATGATGCGGGTAAGGCATATGTCATCCTAACCTGATACGGGTAAGGCATATGTCATCAAAACCTGAGGCAGTTAAGGCATATGCCATCATAACCACCAGATGTGGGTAAGGCATATGTCATCATAACCACCTGATGTGGATAAGTCATATGTCAACATAGCCACCTGATGTGGGTAAGTCATATATCATCATAACCTGATACGGTTAAGGCAGATGTCATTCTAAGCTGATGCAGGTTAGGCATATGTCATCATAACCTGATGCAGGTAAGGCATATGTCATCATAACATGATGCAGGTTAGGCATATGTCATCCTAACCTGATGCATGCAAGGCATATGTCATCCTAACCCGATGCAGGTAAGGCATATGTCATCATGACCTGATACGGGTAAGGCATATGTCATCATAACCTGATGTGAGTAAGGCATATGTCATCATAACCACCTGATGTGGGTAAGGCATATGTCATCATAACCACCTGACGTGGGTAAGTAATATCTCATCATAACCTGATACGGGTAAGGCATATGTCATCATAACCTAATGCAGATAAGGCATATGTCATCATGACCTGATATGTGTAAGGCATATGTCATCATGACTTGATACAAGTAAGGCATATGTCATCATAACCTGATATGGGTAACGCATATGTCAATCTAAGCTGATGCAGGTAAGGCATATGTCATCATAAGCTGATGCAGGTAAGGCATATGTCATCATAACCTGATGCAGGTAAGGCATATGTCATGACGTGATACGGGTAAGGCATATGTCATCATAACCACCTGATGTGGGTAAGTCATATGTCATCATAATCTGATACAAGTAAGGCATATGTCATCATAACCTGATGCAGGAAAGGCATATGTCATCATTACCTGATATGGGTAAGGCATATGTCATCATGACCTGATATGGATAAGGCATTAGTCATCCTAACCTAATACGGGCAAGGCACATGTCATCATAACCTGAGGCAGGTAAGGCATACATCATCATAACCTGATACGGATATGCATATGTCATCAAAACCTGATGTGGGTAAGGCATATGACATCATAACTTGATACGGGTAAGGCATATGTCATCATAACTTAATACGGGTAAGGCATATGTCATCATAACCTGATACAGGTAAGGAATATGTCATCATAACCTGAAAAAGGTAAGGCATATGTCATCATAACCTGATGTGATTAAGGCATATGTCATCGTAACCTGATACGGGTAAGGCATATGTCATCATGACCTGATATGGGTAAGTCACATGTCATCATGACCTGATACGGGTAAGGCCTATGTCATCCTAACATCATACAGGTAAGGCATATGTCATCATGACCTGATACAGGCAAGCCATATGTCATCATGACCTGATATAGGTAAGTCACATGTCATCATAACCAAAACGAAATGCCACAAGAAAAACGGAACAAAGAAGCAAAGGCTAGGAAACAACGTGTAGGAATAATCCACAAGTCAAATAGCGTAGAAATAATTTATTACCGCTTTCGTCATGGGACTTCTTCAGAATACTTAGTCACATAAAAACACAACCCTTAAGTAATACTGTTAATTAAACAATCAAACAATTAATGCAAAGTCTAAAACCATTTAAAGCAAACCTGCATGTTATAAGAACAGAGAACCTGTGTTTTCCTTTTTAATGTCCAACTTGCCATTTTTTAGAAAGCATTTGATGTTTATCATACCATTTAAACCTGGACTCTTGTCAGATTTTAAACGAATTTGCCACATGGCTTCCTTCTGTTCAATAAAATTCTTAAAATCTCCCCCCCTCCCATCTGAGTGACATACTTCTAAGACAGAAAATAAAAATTTCTTAAAATTAACACAAATTAAAGAGTGCTTAAATAAAGCATTAGTGTCTTTGTGAGTGTTGATGTCATACACTCTCACACTCGAATCGTGTTTTAAAGATCTAGTCGTCATTCCGACATAAAATGCCGGACAGGTACTACAAAGACCAATATATACTACCCCACTGGTGTTACAATCAACATATTGGGGTACCTGGAAAGTTTGGTCAATATTTTCAAGGGCTATCAAAGGCCCCACAGAAAGAAACCTACAGACATTACAATTATAGCAGGGGAAAACACCTTTCTTGTTGTTTTTACTTAACTGCTTTTTATTAAAAAAATTAAAAAAGGAAAACACAGGTTCTCTGTTCTTATAACATGCAGGTTTGCTTTAAATGGTTTTCTGAAGAAGTCCCATGACGAAAGCGGTAATAAATTATTTCTACGCTATTTGACTTGTGGATTATTCCTACACGTTGTTTCCTAGCCTTTGCTTCTTTGCACATGTCATCATAACCTGATATGCGTAAGGTATATGTCATCCTAACATGATACGGGCAAGGAATATGTCATCATACCCTGATACGGGCAAGGCATATGTCATCATGACCTGATATGGGTAAGCCATATGTCAGCATAACCTGATACGGGTAAGGCATATGTCATCATGACCTGATATAGGTAAGGCATATGTCATCATGACCTGATACAGGTAAGGCATACAACATCCTAACATGATGCGGGTAAGGCATATGTCATCATAACCTGATACAGATAAGGCATATGTCTTCATAACCTGATGCAGGTAAGGCATATGTCATCATAACCTGATAAGACTAAGGCATATGTCATCATGACCTTATACGGGTAAGGCATATGTCATCATGACCTGATACGGGTAAGGCATACATCATCTAACATGATGCGAGTAAGGCATATGTCATCATGACCTAATACGGGTATGGCATATGTCATCATAACCTGATGTGGGTAAGGCATATGTCATCACAACCTGATGTGGGTAAGGCATATGTCATCATAACCTGATATGGGTAAAGCATATGTCATCATAACCTGATATGTGTAAGGCATATGTCATCATGTCCTGATACATGTAGGGCATACGTCATCCTAATAGGATATGGGTAAGGCATATATCATCATGACCTGATACGGGTAAGGCATATGCCATCATAGCCTGATGTGGGTAAGCATATGTCATCACAACCTGATGTGGGTAAAGTATATGTCATCATAACCTGATACGGGTAAGACATATGTCATCCTAACATGATACGGGTATGGCATATGTCATCATGACCTGGTACGGGTAAGGCATATGTCAGCACAACATGATGTGGGTAAGGCATATGTCATCATGACCTGATATGTGTAAGACATATGTCATCATGACCTGATACAGGTAAGGCATATGTCATCATAACCTGATCTGGGTAAGGCATATTTATTTATTCATTTATTATTTGCTAACCGGGAAAGTCCGACTTGGAACAAAGCCAATTTTCAGCGGAGGCCCAGAGAGAAATGCTCCAGATGCATGTCTTTGTAACGTGGGAGGAAACCGGAGCATACAGACTCCAACCAAGAATCTAACCAGAGAATTTCTCGCTGTGAAGCAACAATGCTACCGTGGCACCACTGCACCGTCCAGTTTTGTCATATGCCTTACTTTATGTCATCACAACCTGATGTGGGTAAGGCCGGTCTGACTTGGAACAAAGTCAATTTTCAGTGGAGGCCCAGGGAGGAATGCTCCAGATGCATGTCTTTGTAATGTGGGAGGAAACCGGAGCATACAGACTCCATACAGAAGGCACCCTAACCGAGAATCTAACCAGAGAATCTCTTGCTCTGAGTCGACAACGCTACCGCTGCACCACTGCGCCATCCAATTTTGTCATATGCCTTACCTTATGTCATCACAACCTGATGTGAGTTAGGCATATGTCATCATAACCTGATATGGGTAAAGCAAATGTCATCATAACTTTATACTGGTAAGGCATATGCCATCATGACCTGATATGGTTAAGGAATATGACATCATAACCTGATATGGGTAAGGCATATGTCATCATGACCTGATATGGGTAAGTCATATGTCATTATAACCTGATGTGGGTAAGGTATATGTCATCATGACCCCATACGGGTAAGGCATATGTCATCATAACCTGATGTGGGTAAGGCATATGTCATCATAACATGATGTGGGTAAGGCATATGTCATCATGACCTCATACGAGTAAGTCATATGTCATCATAACCTGATACAGGTAAGGCATACATCTTCCTAACCTGATGCTTGTAAGGCATATGTCATCATAACCTGATCTGGGTAAGGCATATGTCATCAAAGCTGATGTGGGTAAGCCATATGTCATCATAACCTGATGTGGGTAAGGCATATGTCATCATGACCTGATATGGGTAAGTCATATGTCATCATGACCTGATACGGGCAAGGCATATGTCATCCTAAGCTGATGTAGATAAGACATATGTCATCCTAACATGATGCGGGTAAGGCATATGTCATCATAACCTGATGCGGGTAAGGCATATGTCATCATAACCACCTGATGTGGGTAAGGCATATGTCATCATAACTACCTGATGTAGGTAAGTCATATGTCATCATAACCTGATATGGGTAAGGCATATGTCATCATAACCTGATGCAGGTAAGGCATATGTCATCATGACCTGATATGGGTAAGGCATATGTCATCATGACCTGATACAGATAAGGCATATTTCGTCCCAACCTGATACGGGTAAGGGATATGTCATCATAACCTGATGCAGGTAAGGCATATGTCATCAAAACTGATGTGGGTAAGGCATATTTCATCATAACTTGATACAGGTAAGACATATGTCATCATAACTTGATACGGGTAAAGCATATGTCATCATGACCTGATACATGTAAGGCATATGTCATTCTAACCTAATGCGAGTAAAGCATATGTCATCATAACATGATACGGGTAAGGCATAGGACATCATAACTTGATACGGGTAAGGCATATGTCATCATAACCTGATATGGGTAAAGCATATATCATCATAACTTGATACTTCTGTACTACTAAAGAACATCTTACACTGATCGCTTACAAAGTGCATCAATTTGTTTCTTTTGCTGATTTCTTAATTTACTGATGGTTCTATCTCTGTCATATGAACACAGTCTATGGGGGGTAAGAATCATGTGCCACATAGCTTTCTGTCCCTTAGGGCAAGGAAGTCATACATAATGGTGACACGCTGAGTCCAATACAAGGCAAAGGTAGATTATAACATCTGAAGGATTAGTTTGCTTTCATAGCTATAATTCCAAGAAAGTGAACTAACACTAACAGCTTAGAGATGGAGCACAAGTAAGGAGGGGGCACCATTTTGTACGCTTAGTACTTCTGTAAAGCTAATGAACCAACAGAAAGCACAGAGGAAACTGAAAAGAGTGTATCGCAATCTACAAGGTAGTGCTGATCATGTCTTTATTATCAGCAGGTTTTCCTTCCTTTGCAGCTCTTTAAGCAGCACTAATGCATCTGCATAAGGTCATAAAATAGACACCTGTATTCCATTCTCAGTCTCTTTTCCAATTTAATTAATCAGATTATGCAGGTCATTAGAGGCATTACCTGAATGTCCAGTGTACTTCTAAGGGGCAAATGAAACCCAGGATTACAGTGATAGTTTGGTTAAGGGGTTTCCTGGGAATGAAGCAATAGTGCATATCTAGTACAGTAGAGAGTCTATTATCGGAACATCGATTATCCGATATGTCAATTATCCGAACCTGCCTTCCAAAGTTTTCAGGTAGGAAAAATCATAAAGTCTGAATATGTAAGCATTATACGTATTCGCTTGCGCATGTTTTTTGAGCTTGTAGCCAGCTCGTTTGTAAAAAATATTCTTTATTGTCCACTGGAATCACTGAATGGTTGAAATGTGTATTCTTGCATGCAGAAAAAAACAAGATTTTAGAAGTTATCCAGTTCAATTATATGTTTGATTATCCAAATAGTTTGATTATCCAAACTACATCCATTCTCTGTAAAATCTCTTCATAACAGGGAATCCATATGACAACCTCATACATAAAAACTGTTGTGTGAACACTTACTTCTCTAACAATGTCTACCACTATATCTATGCACTATATGGAGAAGCACTTATATCTTGAATCATCTAACTAAGCAGGCTCCAGGATATTAAATAAGCAGGGACAAGAGATGATTTAGAATAAATTACTTATGGACAACCACAATCTGTCATAGCGGTAATATACCACCTTATCAGGGTACCCAAAGTCATGTCTTAGAGTACATTAATTGCCTGGGAAGAAAGAGTTACTAAAGAACAGACAAACAGTGAGTTGAGTTAAACTCTAGGCTAGATGAAGAATGTACTGGGAGGTAAAAGATTCACAATTAAAGAAGACATACAGAACAGTGACAAAGGATATGCTGACAACAAAGGCATAGATTCATAGGTTCATAGGTAGGTACTAGGATATTGGCCCTAGGGCCTATACAAGCCTAGCCAAAAAGATACCCTGGTTTTCGCCACCCAAGAAAATTATTTTCCTGTGCCCCTGTTGAGCATAGCCACAGAAGTGATCCCCGGGGTGAATTTCCTATCTCCCATGAGGAGCTTTGTTTGATATAGATAGATAGTTTGTTCCAGAGTATGGGAAGTCTCTGGGACAGGAATCTATCCCTCCGGCATGTTCTGTTTATTGTGATGACAAGGTTTAGGTCCCTAGAGCGTGTAGCTCAGAGGGATTGGGATTTCTTTAAGTGCATGTCCAACAGCTCTGGGTTTGACATAGCTTTGTATGTTAGGCAGAGATCGCCTCTGAGTAGGCGATATGTGATGGAGTAAAGCTGTAGTTTTTTGAGACGGTCTGCGTAGGGCATCTGTTTGAGGCCAGTAATCCTCTTTGTGAGGTATTTCTGCGGCCTTTCCAGTTGTTGTAGATGTCTTGTGAGGTACATACCAACAATCATAGATCATAAAGAAAGATGGCAGGAGTGGTCAAAAATTAGGAGCAAAGACTAATGGGTATATTGCAGAAATGTGGAAGGGAGGAAAGCCTCTGTGCAGCATGATGCATGACTAAGAAAGAAATGGAGATCAAGAGAAGAAGCACTGACGGAATGTTTCATATCATTATAGAAAGAAATGGAGATCAAGAGAAGAAGCACTGACGGAATGTTTCATATCATTCTAGAAAGAAATGGAGATCAAGAGAAGAAGCACTGAAGGAATGTTTCATATCATTCTAGAAAGAAATGGAGATCAAGAGAAGAAGCACTGAAGGAATGTTTCATATCATTCTAGAAAGAAATGGAGATCAAGAGAAGAAGCACTGACGGAATGTTTCATATCATTCTAGAAAGAAATGGAGATCAAGAGAAGAAGCACTGAAGGAATGTTTCATATCATTCTAGAAAGAAATGGAGATCAAGAGAAGAAGCACTGACGGAATGTTTCATATCATTCTAAAAAGAAATGGAGATCAAGAGAAGAAGCACTGACGGAATGTTTCATATCATTCTAGAAAGAAATGGAGATCAAGAGAAGAAGCACTGACGGAATGTTTCATATCATTCTAGAAAGAAATGGAGATCAAGAGAAGAAGCACTGATGGAATGTTTCATATCATTCTAGAAAGAAATGGAGATCAAGAGAAGAAGCACTGACGGAATGTTTCATATCATTCTAGAAAGAAATGGAGATCAAGAGAAGAAGCACTGAAGGAATGTTTCATATAATTCTAGAAAGAAATGGAGATCAAGAGAAGAAGCACTGAGAATATTTCATATCATTCTAGAAAGAAATGGAGATCAAGAGAAGAAGCACTGATGGAATGTTTCATATCATTCTAGAAAGAAATGAAGATCAAGAGAAGAAGCACTGACGGAATGTTTCATATCATTCTAGAAAGAAATGGAGATCAAGAGAAGAAGCACTGAAGGAATGTTTCATATCATTCTAGAAAGAAATGGAGATCAAGAGAAGAAGCACTGACGGAATGTTTCATATCATTCTAGAAAGAAATGGAGATCAAGAGAAGAAGCACTGACAGAATATTTCATATCATCCTTTGCAAAGATAAGGAAGAACAGAAATCTGAGGACAGGGAAGCTGGCTGGAAGGGAACAGAATGGAGCTATCACTGGATGTGCATCAAAATACATAAAGGCAATATACAGAAGGCGCTGGCTGCCCTAATCAATAATAAGGTGCAGGGACTAGTAAGACTGCTTTCCAGGGTTCACACGGATTAGACCATTGTGCACAAGAATCACATGGATTATACCATTGTGCACATGAATCACACGGATTAGACCATTGTGCACATGACTCACACGGATTAGACCACTGTGCACATGACTCACACAGATTAGACCACTGTGCACATGACTCACACGGATTAGACCACTGTGCACATGACTCACACGGATTATACCATTGTGCACATGAATCACATAGATTAGACCATTGTGCACATGAACCACATGGATTAGACCACTGTGCACATGCATCACATAGACTAGATCATTGTGCACATGAATCACACGGATTAGACCACTGTGCACATGACTCACACGGATTATACCATTGTGCACATGAATCACATGGATTAGACCATTGTGCACATGAATCACATGGATTAGACCACTGTACACATGCATCACACAGATTAGACCATTGTGCACATGAATCACATGGATTAGACCACTGTACACATGCATCACACAGATTAGACCATTGTGCACAAGAATCACATGGATTAGACCATTGTGCACATGAATCACATGGATTAGACCACTGTGCACATGCATCACATAGATTAGATCATTGTGCACATGAATCACATGGATTAGACCACTGTACACATGCATCACACAGATTAGACCATTGTGCACAAGAATCACATGGATTAGACCATTGTGCACATGAATCACATGGATTAGACCACTGTGCACATGCATTGTGTACATGAATCACATGGATTAGACCACTCTGCACATGCATTACATAGATTAGACCACTATGCACATGAATCACATGGATTAGACCACTGTGCACATGCATCACACAGATTAGACCATTGTGCACATGAATCACATGGATTAGACCACTGTGCACATGCATCACATAGATTAGACCATTGTGCACATGAATCACATGGATTAAACCACTGTACACATGCATCACATAGATTAGACCATTGTGCACATGAATCACATGGGTTAGACCACTGTGCACATGCATCACATAGATTAGACCATTGTACACATGAATCACATGGATTAAACAATTGTACACATGCATCACATAGATTAGACAATTGTGCACATGAATCACATGGATTAGACCAAAACTGAAATTTTTGTTAGGAGTTCCCTAACTTGCACATTGCATGGAAGCTGACAGATGAATACGTTTTGACATGCCTGTGTATGAAGTCTTCACTGGCAAGTTTCTTCAAGAAATGGGGCAGGAAAGAGAAAATCTGTTGAAAACAGTAGCACGTGCTGAAAGGCTGATACTTTAGGGATGTGGGGAAAAAAACGGAGTGGACCTTATTAAACTGTACAAATTCTCTGCAAAGGGGTCGGGTAGGTTTATTTTAGAAAAAAAAACAGAAAAACAAAAAAAGATTGTCTGTGACAGGGCTAAAGGAAATTATATTTGCATTATTGTGTTAATTTATTTATTTAATAATCATGTAGATGGGTAGTCCAAAAAACAATTTTGACTGTAATTTGGAACCAAAAGTTATAAGTTTCAAATATGCTAAGACAGAAAATAAATAGTTAACATTATTTGTGTGTGATAAAAATATTGATATAGTCAAAAAATGAACAAGTGGAGACAGAAAAGGATACACTGAGAAATGTTTGCATATAGTTAAGAATATGATTAGATGGGTCTATATTAAATCAGCGAACATTTAGAAAAGCGAATGCTGATTTATTGACCCCATGTAAGCAAAAGCTTACAATCCCGGACACTCAGAACAACGATTTTTTTTCCCAGGAATAAAATTGCTGTTCCAAAAAAGAAAAGAAAAAAAAAACTTTAAAACATTACATAAAGTGGGGGGCTGTGGCCCCCACACCCCCCTACTTAAATATACCAACTCCGAGATCGCACTACAGTGACGAAAACTGCAGAATACAGAAGGCGGACAAGCAATTTCTTTCCCAGGGAAAGAATTTGCTTATATGCCGTTTCGGTATTTTTGCCATTTCCTACTTTCAAGTTCTATCAAGACGCATTTGAAAGAATGCGTCTTCGATCATCTAATAGGGAACTGATTAGATTGCAGAGAATTTAAAATTTTCCATGTTAAAGAGATAGTTGTACAAATCACATATTTTCTTTAAAGCATTTCAATTTTTAATTTGATTTTAAATATTAAACAAGATAAAAATTAAAAACAGTTAATTCAGATTTTTCATATAACTTGATAAAGAATTTCATGCTGCTGGTACAACCCTGGAAAAAGTCTTTGTTTTCTATTACTTTTCCAAATGAAGGATGCCATCGTTTCAGCAGTGGTGTTCTCTAATCGAAAATGATAATGATCTGAATTTATTATTATTATATGTACAAGAGAAGACATTAGTCTGGGCATGTAAGCCTATATTCCAGAGATAAGTAGAGGGTCACTCTGTGTGAGAATGGTTTCAGATTTACCCACCATAGTGTAATACAGCAATGTTTCCTATGCTGAGAAACAAATATAAATCCATTTATTTGAGCTGTGTTGTAGGATGATGTTGTAGAGACTAAGTAGGGCAGCATATTCAGTTTTAGGTGTTATCATATTAATGGTAATGTCTTTCCTAACCTCATCTATGAGAAGGCTAGATACTTTGGAAATTACCTTTAGAGGAGTATAGGCATTGCAAATCACATACTTCCTGTGCCGCTCAAAGTGATTATGGGGTCTTTATTACTCCTAGACATTCTTAGGGTTGGGTTTGTGATATGGGCTCTTTGTTTCACTCATAAATTTTAAGTTGTGGAGCTGCATTTACCTTCTTTATTGACACAAAGAACATTGACTAGAGCTTATTAATGCTAACATTAAACATCAGAGTAAACCAATGGCAGATTATGTTAAAATGTGGCTACATTTTTTACCTCCCCCAACAATACACAACCTCAGTCAGTTTGCTCATCCTTGGATCCCCCAAATGTTCATACTGGATGCACCCAGTCGTAACCCCTTCCTGGATGAGCTGCTTGACTCCTCATGGGGTTGATCTCACTGGTAAGTCTCTACCAGGCTTAGGAAGGAAGTCTCTACCAGGAAGGAAGGAAGGAAGGAGAAGCAAGCAAGAAGCCCAGGGGTCATCCTTCTCTTTATGGCTAGTATCTACCCTAGATGTGGACAGGGCTAGTGCAGTGATGTCAGGACATCATTGCCAGATTCTGCATTTACTTGAGATGACCTGCTAGGCTCCTGGTAGCCATGAGAAGTTGCACGGGCACTGGGTTTCTCCAAACCCTCCCCATAATAGAAGCTCTGGCCATTGTTTGCTTCATCCTACTCCTTGCCAGGTTAGGCTAACCAGTGGTCGAGGTTTCCAGGTTAGGCTCACCAGTGGTCGAGGTTTCCAGGTTAGGCTCACTAGTGGTCAAGGTTTTCAGTGGCACAGACAGGCTCCTATCGCTAGGTCACCAGCCTGACACTGACTGTATATTTTCTCTACCTTTTCAGTTGCCCCAAAATGTTTAGACAAACTAGGTTACCTCCATGATGTGCAGCCCCTAGTTTCTGTAAGATAGGAGTAAAATTGTTAAAGAAAAGTGAGAAAAGTACAGATGCCAAGATGGGACATGGGAGAGCACTAGTAAACACACCACCTGCACTGGAAAGGTTTGAGTGCCCTGCCGCCTGGAATTTTCTACTGTCAAGATAACTTTTAAACCCATTAAATAGTTTTATTCCCAAACAGACTCTTCTGAAAATAGCCAGCATAAGTGAATGTTCCATATTGTCGGATCCTCTTTTTAAATCAACAAACACTGTTTTTGTTATCAACAAAGACTCCCTATTGAAATACTGACACTCAAACTGTCGAGTCCCAGCACAATGAAAAAAAGACCAAACATGCAGAAGAGCAAATATCAAAATTGATCTTCTCCTTTAAATTTTTTTTTTTTTTTTTTTTTGTTAGGGAACCCCGACCCAAACATATATATATATATATATATATATACTATGAGAATAATGTAGCTTGGAGAAAATGGAATATTCCGATAAATGGCAAGAAATCTCAGACATATTATATGCAAATGCAGAGTCTCCATATGTCAGGACAATGTGAGTTCCAAGAGTTTAAACGGTCAGCAGCAACCCCTTCGCTATATTATTATAAATGTGCTCAGTGATGTCATATAAAGTCATTTGCATGTCATAACCTGACCATGAAGGCATGCTGATACTGACATAGCAGTCCATACCTATTTATATGCTCAAGTACATGGATGTAAACAAACCATTCCATAATTTTGTCTGAGATAAAACTGAAATTGTGTATCCAATGGTAATATTTGTTTAGGTAGGAATACCAATCTTTGATAGCTGGAGTACTGATGTCTTCCTTGATTAATAGGCTACTACTGCCTTAGTGGAAAGAAAATTATTAATATTGGTAAATGCCTTTGTTATAATACGGGCTGCATCTTTAAGTGAAGAGAGGTATAGACCATTGAGTTTTGAGTTAATTTCTAAGACAGCTTTTAAAGAAAGTTTCTTATAGCATTTGTTGAGATCAGTTGCTGTTTGGATGCTTCATATTTATAGTGCTCTAATTAAAATAGTTTTATCACCCTGCTGTACAGCTAGATTCATTGAGAAGCAGATGGGGATTGAAGTGTATTTTGATTATACTGTGTTGACAAACTTGTTGTTGTGATTGTAATTTGTTAGTCCAGCTTTCTTAATACCACAAGTACAGGTTATGAAGTTCATCTCCCCTCTGAAACCTTGGTAATCCAGAAGACTCAAACGAAATATGCTATCCCACCTGTGATCCAGATGGTGACAGGGCTAACAAGAAACAGAGTACAAAGCATTAGCCCAGATAAAATCACCTTAGCTAGCAGTTCTAGGAGACTCTGTCTCTGATACACTGCCTGTTTGAGAAATAAACACACCTCTTTTTGAAGTTTCCAGTAGTTTATTCAGTTAAGTAGGCAGATGGATGACTGTTCTTGTGTACAATTAGGTAAGAGAAGAAAATTATAAGTTCAGGTTATGTTTGTCTGAGTAAATTACTAAATTAAATAAGGAAGACTGATGAAAAATGGACGTGAGTATATAATGTAGTATTTCATTCTACAATCAACTGGCAAGTCATGCAGATGGAGGTCTGATCATTTAGGGAAATGCTTTACTTAAACAGACCAACTTTAATTCTTTGGTTAATAGAAGAATTCAGCCACCTGATTTCTGTTCTGATCAGCCATGCCTAAATTACTTATTTCAGCTATCTATGTAACCAGATAGTAACCAATCCTTTTTTTCAGTCATGCTTAGTAGAACAGGTTGATTTAACATTCATCAGGCACCAAGAAGGTCAAGCTTGTTATTATGGCATATGGGTCTAAATACAGTGATGAGCATTTTATGTGAACTACTGATGCAAGCTAACTGCTTACAGTTCAAACATGAAAGTGAAAGAGGAGCAACGGGAGAGCCGTTATTATTTTTTATATATTACCAAATCTAATTAATGTCATAAAACCGAAAACATGCAGGATTACCAAGGATGAATCATTCATATAAAATCAGTTTTGGAGGTAACAAACATTAAGTTCCGTTGTTTCGGTATGATCCAGGTTAAATAAATGTGTTCACTCCTTTACATTTCTTAAGGACTGATATTCAAGTTAACAGCATAAGTTCCCCAAAGAATCAATCAGCTAATTTATTCTGTTACATAAAATCTCTGCATGTTCATATGCGGCATAACCCCAAACGAAAATGAAGAAAGACACGTGAAACCCATCTGAAGTTTGAAGTGTGATTGGATCTTTTCTCGATTTTGTATTGACTTTTTTAACTGTTCTCATGTCTATGTTTCCAGCCTGACGCTCTCAGCTCGTGATCTTGATAGTCTTTTTGTCGGTTTCTGTAGTTGTGTACTGCCAGTTATTGTTTTACATTTGTCATACGTTTTCTGTTCATTTTTCTCTGCCTTTACGTCTCCATAACTGATTTACATGTGTGGTGTTTAAGGATACATCTTGGTTCTGCTGGGGACTTTTCTAAGCACACTTTAAGAAATTCTCTAATACCGTACTTATACTTGGGTTCGTTACATACTACTTACTTTTCTAAACATTTATGGGCATGTGTTGCAACCTTAATATGTGCCCCATTTAGAATCTTTGGAGATAAAATGTACTTATGTTTGAACCCCTATGCTGCTCTAACGCCTCTCATTACAGCTTGCCTTATGCATCCTGCTGATCATTGGGTTTATTCTTTGCTTTATTGTCATATTTCCACCCATAACCAATAATCTTTTTTATTATGTGTTTTATTTTTGTTTTGTTTTCCTTTGTTTTTTTGCATTGTATCCTTTTAGCTGATCCCATAGTGCTATTTCTTTGCTCAGTGCATTGCTTCTTTCGTAGTTTCCTTGATTTTTTGTTCTGTTTTTACTTATTCCAAGTGTAAATGCAATTTATTTATACTCTTATTGCTTTGCATGTTTTATTTCTTCTTTCAAGTTAATGTTTTCTTTTTGCCTATCTCTGTAAATCTTTCCTGAATTAGTTATGACAGAACTAATGTTCTATCTTTTTACCCCCTTCACTCCCATTCGCTAATCAGTTCTTGTCTTCCATCTATGTAGGTACTGGTACAACCTGCAAAATGACTGAGTTGGTCAGCAGATGTCTGTCATTGGGGGAACCACAAGGAACCCCCCTGGATGGCTTATGACCATATAACACTTTCCCTGAAGTGAAACCCCCAAAAGATTGTTGACCCTCCTTCCCATCATATGGTACATAGGGTTCCGCTGTACCACAAAAGATGACCAGGAGCCATCATCCTTTAGTCCCTTATATTCCAGTGTAATGTCTGTCTGCAAACAGTCGGGCATCATTTAGAATTACTGCATGATATCAGTCTGGGATTTATTATCAAGATCTGCATGATAAATTCAGCCCTCATTTGCACCTACTCTTCCTGCTGGGGTGTCAGTCAGACATAAGGAGGTACAAGCCATGGGAAGGAAAAGGCAACATAGAATTCAACCAGAATCTTTACATGTTACATTTGTTATGAAAGTTAAAAGACATATCCATGGATAAGCCCAGACGTCATTGCATCAGTAATCAGTGTCTAAGCATCTGCACCCATATAGAGTAGAGCTGCCCCTTTTTATCTGCTTAAATTAGGACATTTTTATGAAAGCAAGACATTTTAGAGGACAAGCCATACTCACAACCAGTGGAAAGGGATTGTCTTCACTTTCTAACCCTAAAAGCTCAATGATGTAGAATCTGTGTTGTTTCTGTTGTTTCATGTCTTATAAAGGTGTTTCAGATGCAAACTATTTCATGCAGCTCTTAAAGGATAAGTAGGAAATAATGTCTGTGCTAAAATTTCAAGACATTTACCATTTTACATGTTTTCTTTTTTCCACAGGAAGCACCTACCTAAGAAGAGGGACTGTCCTACATAAAGAAGAGAGGGCAATAACCTTCCTGTAAGTTAATTTTTCCTCTTCTAAATGCGTCATTAGTTTCTTATACATTTGAAGGTCTTGAATTCATTGCCTGACTGCAGTGACTGGACAGTATACATCTGATATAGCTGAAAGAGCACTCCTGCAAAAAATATAGTCTTTAGTGCTGTACTGCACTGAAACTGTCGATTCTTGCTACGCCAGTAAATTCACTTCAGCTTGTTACAGTCTTTCCTGCAGTTCCTGCAGGGAAACTACATTTCTTCCCTCTGAATAGAGAGAGAATGAGGGTGAAAAAGAGAAGTGTCAGGGTGATTTGGCATATGACTTTTTGTTACTGCAATCTTACAGACATCTGAGTAAGTCACGTACTGATGAAGTGCTGGTTTGAACGAAGAGCTTCAGATAATGCAGTTCTGATTCAGAATGATAAGTAAAAGGTTATTTCATTTACAGAATATATTAAGCTGGGTGAAAGCTAAATGCACACATGATTGAGAAGCACTGATTTGTATATTATTTGTGCATAAAAGGTTTAAAACTAATCAGCTATTCCAATAAATCAACAAAAATGTCAAATACAGAAGACAAGCATACTTTCTAAGAGCAGTCACAGTTCATGTAGCATGCTTATCAGCCATATTCTTATATTATTTTTGTAATGTTTAAAATGTTTTGCCTGTCTAAAGCTAATCAAATATGTACTACTTATCAGTTTTAGTTCTTTATATGGGATCTTCCTTTCATTAATCAGTTTTAGTTCTGTATTTATGTACTTCTGTATACCTGATATTTTTATTTCTTTATTTATTTATTTTACATTTGTTGACCGGGAAAAGTCCAGCTGGACACATGTCCATTTTCAGCGGAGGCCTGAGGAGAAAAGCTCCATTTTACATACAATGCTGTAACATACAATACAGGCATATTAAGACTAGTAGGTATATACAGTACTATGTTGTCGCACATCTTAGTGCATTTTGTACATAGTAGATTTATAAGTTCAGAGCATGCATTATATTCCTTTTATTAATCTGTTTTAGTTCTGTATACCTCTTTTACTAGAATGGCAGTGTCTCAGGCAACAATAAAATAAAGAAATTATTCTGTTTCAGAGTTGCAGAAGTGAAGCCTTCATTCTCATGTTCCACAACCTCAAAACAAAATGGAAACTGTCTATAACTTCCTATTGATTTCTTTAATTCATGACAAAAGGAAACTAGAGGAAATACGACTCGATCAACATGTTATATGTTAATACATACGATTTGTTGTTATTATTCACTCTTAACAAAAGTAAGTCAACTGTAAAAGTTATTATATGTTTATTTATTGGCTGATTGTTTGACTACGGAAGAGGACAGACTCACAGACATCCTTTTAATCATGGAATGAGCCAGAAGCAAATTCATATGGCACAGACTGATAAACGTAATGATAAGATGTCCTTCTAGCTGTGTTTAAACTCAGCAAGTCTTTAGAAAATTTTGAGCCATCACTCTGCCAGCTAAGCCATTCTCTCTTCTACATGTCAGTCCGTCTTCTATCTGCCTTGGTAGCATCTCTCCTTCATTTTCAGTTCTACATGTCATTCTGTCTTCTCTATCTGCCTTGGTAGCATCTCTCCTTCATTTTCAATATCTTCCACAGCAGTATGGCCTTCCACTTCAGTAAGATCTACTCACCTCTCTTTCTCTGCTCACAGCAATCTCACTCACATATAATGTTCTTAAATGTGCAAATTCATATCCCGACATATAATTTTACTATTAAGGACTTTTTGTACTCAAGTTCCACATAATGTACATTCTGATGGAATCATTCTATATTAAACAGCATTTTGTCACTCAGACACCATCAAATGTGTGTGTCAGCAACTGTCTGAAATAACACCCAGATAACATCAACATAAGAATAAGAAAACATAACTTCCACAATAACAAAGGTATGGCTCAAACCTCCTCAATAATGCACTCTAAAAATAATTTCCCAATAACATACTCCAAAAATAACTAAAACATACTCTAAATAAATAAATAAGCAAAACAGCATACTCAAACCTTCACTAAAGAATTAAATCTAGTAGTCATTATATTGAACCTGAAAAGATAGGAACTGCAGTCCCGCATGCAGGCTTGAATCCACAGCACTGTCCTTGCTAAGAAAAAATCAGCACAACAGCATTATATCTATTGCTTTTGCCAGTCGTAAGTTTATGGTTCAGTCTTAATTTTTTTCTATTCATAAGTTGGTGTCATCTTCTAATTATTTCAGATATAGACATTCATTGCTGTCTGCAAGATGAAATGCTGTTTGATTTAAGGTGATTTGATAAGATGTTAGGAAGCCTTCACTTCCATATGCATGATCATTGCTTCAATTCAGTTATCCAGATATCATTATTGTAAAATCTTTGCTTGCATTTGTTGGTGAGTAACACCGGTCAGAAGCTAAAAATGGTCCACTGAGATTACATATTTACCCTGTTAACAAATATAAATAAATAAAATAGGATGCAGAATGATGCCTGCTAAGCATATACCTAATATGTAATATGAGCAACAGCAAGTATATAAAATTAAACAGAAATATTAATGAATGAAAGACTAAACGGAATCAAACTTATTTGTGTTGGTCAGTGCAGCAGGAAGGGTTAAGACTACAAACTAATAATGTGTGCTTCCTCAAGTATAGATTCCTACAGTCTCTTCTTACATATTGACCGGTAGTGATCAATTGATATAGCCAGACCAGTTCTGGTAGTTCACTGCTAAAAAGAAGCACTTCTGTCTACTGGGTTTTACCTGGTTAAGAAAAGCACATTTGTGTAAAATCTTACCATAATGGTAGATGTCCTCCCTTCACTGCTGCAGTATTCTTAAAAGATGTGATTCCCTGCTCTGTAAGTCCAACATCCGGCCAGTCTACCAAAGCCTACCATTGTTTTAGGGTATGCCAAACTTCTTGGGTAGTGTAGGGCATAAAGGTGATGTTCAGGTGCACTATCTATACAACTGATTGTCCCAGTAAGAACACCAGTCCAAGGAACCCAAGAGGTAACCTGTACATCCAAGAAGGCAAAGGACTAGTGGGAGGGAGGAAGGGAGCAAATACCACAGCAGTGAAGGCAAGGACATCTACTGTTATGATAAGATCTTACACAACTGTACTATGTCCTTGCATTCACTGCTGCCGTATTCTTAATGGATGGGACAGTGCCTTGGGAGGAGGAAGAAGCAGAAGAGTCCCATAAAAAAACATGAAGAATGGCACTAGCAAAACCAGCCCTAGCTCTAGCGATACCATTCAGCTTGTAGTGCTGGGTAAAGGTATGCAGAGAAGTCCAGGTAGCTGCTTCAAGAATAGAATTAGTATCTAAGCCCACAAAAAAGCACCAGAAGAAGCCACAGCTCTAGTAGAATGAGCCTTTACAGAAGAAGGAAGCCTCTCACCATGAAAAGTGTAACACAAGGAAATAGTCTTAGAAACCCAAGAAGAAATAGTTTGTTTGGATACAGCAAGTCCCAAAGATCTAGGATGAAAAGAAACAAACAGTTGATCAGATTTTCTAATAGCCTTAGTCTTATCCAAATAAACTCTGAATTGCCTGTGCATATCCAAAGTATGCAGCACCCTCTCACTGTCAGTGTGTGGAGAGGGGAAAAAAGTAGGCAGATTAATAGACTGATTAAGAGATAGCTCATTAACCACCTTTGGCATAAAGGAAGGGTTAGTGTGCAAGGACATCCTGTCCTCATGAATGATCAAAAAAGGAGCACAAGCCATAAGGGCTTGCAACTCAGATACCCATTTGGCAGAAGTAAGAGCTAATATAAAAAAAAAACAATGGAGCACTCATCTTCAACTTGCTAAAATTCTGCAAACAGGCATAGGCATTACCCATAGCACGAAACTGCACGCAACTGGAGAAAAATGGATAGAGGCAAACAGACTGGTGGTAAAAACAAATATTCAGACTGGCATCAAGACGTTCTGTAGATGATGCTCCTGAAGTTATGCCCTACGTTATGCATGGAGCTTTTGGGTGACATTCAGCATACCTTAAAGCAGTGGTAGGCTTTGGTAGACTGACTAAACATCAGGCTTCCATGGCAGGGAATCCCATCTGTTAAGAATACTGCAGCAGTGAATGTAAGGGCATCAAATAAAACAAAATAAAACAAAATGAAAAACATGATCACTAACAGTGGTGGCTGTACTTTCTGTCATATTCCAGCAATATTATACCTGTTAACCACACACTAACCTAACATTAGCTGAACGTATACACATGTTGTTCATAAGTTCATAGGTTCATAGGTTGGTACTAGGCTATCGACCCTAGGGCCTATACAAGCCTAGCCATAATAAGTCCATGGCTATTTCTTCCCACACTATTTACTTCCCTGGACCCCTGTCTAGCAGGGCGACTAATGTGATCCCCGGGGTGAATTTCCTTTCTCCCATCCAATCATCAAGGTTCCTTTTGAAGAGGGCCAAGGAGGTGCTCTGCTTGACATGTATGGGCAGTCTATTCCAGAGTCTGGGGAGTCTCTGGGTCAGGAACCTATCCCTCCAGCATGTTTTGTTTATTGTGATGATAAGATTTAGATCCCTGGAGCGTGTGGCTCTGAGAGAGATTGGGATTTCTTTAAGTGTAGCATGTCCAACAGCTCTGGGTTTGACATGGCCTTGTATGTTAAACAGAGATTGCCTCGGAGTAGACGATATGCGGCAGAGTATAGCTGGAGTTTTTTAAGGTGGTCAGCATAGGGCATCTGCTTTAGGCCTGTGATTCTTTTAGTGAGGTATTTCTGTGGCTTTTCCAGTTGTTGCAGATGTCTTGAGAGGTACATACCAAATGGGGTGTTGTATTCTATAATGGGTCTAATGAGGGACAAGTACAGTGGGACTATGACCTCCTTTTTTCTGGATGAAAAGCCCTTAGTGATGAGGTGTGCCACATAGAAGGATTTCCTGACTATTGTGGTGATGTGGTTATTGAAGGTGAGACCACTGTCCACCTGTGTCCCTAAGTCTCTTATCACACTTTCGGTGTTTAGTGTACTGCCACCTATGTGATAATTCACGGGTACATGTTTTTTACCAAAGGGGATAACTATACATTTCTTGGCATTGAGCTTGAGCCCATGGCTCTGGCACCAACCATCTGTTTCTGTAAGGCCCTTTTGTAGAGTATCCGCATCATTTGGGGATTCAATAATGGCTCCCAGTTTGTAGTCATCTGTGAATGTTGTTAGCCGGAGTCCCTTAGTGTTGGCCTGTACTTCAGAGAAGTAGATGCCAAACAAGAGAGGTCCCAGGACTGAACCCTGAGGTACTCCACTTGTCACTTGTCTGGAGCTGGATTTGGAGTCAGCTACTTTTACAGTGTGGGTTCTGTCATTTAGCCAGTTGGCAACCCATCGAGTGACGTAGGGATTAATGCCCAGCTTAGTAAGTTTATCTATGATTCCAGAGTGGGGGATGGTGTCAAAGGCCTTGGCGAGGTCCAGATAGACTGTGTGGACTGCCTTACCCTCATCCACGGCTCTGGAGACTGATTCGAAGAAGTCAATAAGGTTCAGGAGACAAGATCGGCCCTTCACGAACCCAAACTGGGTGGGGTCCAGTGTTTTAAGGTTTACAATGTCTTTGTTTATAAGTTCCATGATAATACATTCCATGGTCTTGCAGATCAGGTTCGTCAGACTGATGGGGTGGTAGTTCCCGGGATTCAAGGTGGATCCCCCCTTGTGGCGTTGTCATTTCCTCTGTTGGCTAATAATTAAACTATTCTTTAAATCAAACTGAACAGCAAGTTTAAAACATCAAATGATTGCTTGCTACATTTTCTCTCAAACAATAAAAGTATATAGTTTCCTTTAAATGCTGCAGTGCAGTCAAACAGTATGGCATTGTGATGGTGACAGGAATGAAGCTAAAGACAAAGAGGTGAAGGCAGTCACATTTCTTGCATGATGTGGGACTGGCTTTCCTAACGTGCCCATGCTGCGTTTTTAATATCCCAGACAAAAGTAAAGCATGATTATTTAGAACAGAAATTTCAATTAGACACTATCATTCCAAATTTGTATTATTTATTTATTTGTTTATATTTATTTATTTTATGTTTGTTTACTGGTAAAGTCCGACTGGGCACAGGTCCTTTTTCAGTGGAGGCCCGTGGAGAAAAGCTCTATTAATAAGTAATGCAATCATTGTAGAAGTTAAACTTGGAAGGACATTACATGAGCATTCAAATAGCATTTACGCAATGATGAGAAGTGCAGTTCTCTAAAGGTAACATCAGCATAATATGTGGTACAAACTTAAGTGAGTTTTAATATAAATGTGTTTGGGGGTTACATTAAGATAGGTCCCAACGAGCAGTATGTGGGAACATATACACAGGTTAGTTTTAGCCAGGAGAGTTGCAAGAGCAAAGCTAAGTGTCAGCCAAGTGTGTTAGTAGCTTTTTAAATTGTACTGTGAAGGAACTAGAGGTAATGGGGGTTGGCAGTTTATTCCAAATTTTTGAGATAACATTTGAGAAGACCGATTCCCCAGCTGAGCTGTTAACTTTACTGGTATCCAGAAGGAGATTGTTACTGCAACAGAGGACTCTAGATGTGGAACATGGTTGTATAAGATTTTGGAGAGCAGGGACTTTATCAGGTTGCTGTAGGATTTTGTGGGCAAAGGTTAATTGTTTATAGTGCAGGAGATGAGGAAGTTCTAACCAATGTAGTTGTTTTAGTGCAGGAGTTGAAGAAGTTCTAACCAATGTAGTTGCTTAAGAGCTGTTCAGTGGTGAGACCTATGTGTGGCATCAGTGGAAAATTTGGCAATTTTATTGTAGCAGGATTCCAGCTTGCTTAGATCAGTTTTATGAGGGATGGTAAGAACTCTGGAAGCATATAGGAGAGGTAACAGGAGGTCTGTTGGGGGGGATGGTACCTTTTGTGTTTCTAGTTAGAAGTTGTTTGTTTCTGTAAAGTAAACTTAGTTTCTTATGAACCTTCTTTATGGTTTGAGCAATGTGAATGTCAAATTTCAAGTTGTTGCCAATTTCTACACCTAGCAGCTTAGTATGAATTATTGGGGTACTAACAGTTTTGTTTTTGGATTCTATATTAAAAGTTATTTAGAATGAGGGAGATCTTGCAGGGTGGAAGACAAGGAGCTTCATTTTGTTGGGGTTCAGGATGAGTTAGGAATTGGTGACCCATGTTTCTACAAATAGCAATGACTCCTGGGTTATTGTGTTCAGATGTTGTAGGGAGGGGCTGCGCATATTAGCATAGAGTTGTCTGCCCATTGTATAACAGATGCATGAAGAGTGGAGGTGTTGAGCTGGTTAGTGAATAGACAGAAGAGTAGAGACCCAAGGATGGAGTCTTGTGGGACCCCTAAGGATACTCAGAGAAGAGTGGAAATGTGGTGTTGCCATTGTATGGTCTGCTGACATCCTAATAGGCAGCTTTGGAACCAGGTAATAGAGGAGCTACTAAGGTTAAGGGAGGCCAGCACATCAATGAGTTTATTCTTATTTACCATATGAAAGGCTTTATACAAGTCCAGAAATATGGCAGATACATATTGTCCATGGTTTCTAAAGGGGCTAACTGTATTTGTAAAGGTCATTAGGGCTGTGGTGATGCTGTGATAGGAGCAGAAGCAGTGTTGTGTGTTTGATAATAGTTTATGTGTTTGAAGGTAGTCCATGAGTTGGGTACTGGTGACTTTCTCTAGGATTTTAGATAAGGGTGACAGGATGATGGTTGGATGATAATTAGTAAATTCAGTCAAATTGCCTCCTTTGTGTAAAGGAATAATGTGGGAGATCTTCCAAATAGTAGGTACTAAGCCCCCAGATATTGATCTATTTATGAGTATAGCTACTCGGTATGCAATTGCATCTGCTGCAATTTTCAGAAAGTCAGATGGGAGGTTGTCAGCAGCTAGGGTGGTTGGTTTAAGTTTTCAGAGTATTTTTAATAGTATCTACAGACATTGTTTATAGTGTAAATTGGTTGGGACTATTTTGTGAGGTGTTGCTGTGCTGGGGTGTAAGAGGGACAGAGTTGTTGGAGATGTTCTGAGAATTTGCAAGGGCTTGGTTAGTATCTGTAAAGTATTTATTTAACTGGGTTGCTATATTATCAGAGGAGGTGGTTGAGGTTGGAGTGAGGGTAGTTGATTTTCCTGGTAGAAGTATATTATTAACTGCAGCCTAGAATTTATGAGGGTTGTTTGGGTGTTTCTTTTGAATATTTTGCTAGTAGCTGATTTTATCCAATTTTACAAGTTTTTTACTCTTGTTTCTGAGTTCTAAGAATGTTTGTCTTGTTATGTTGTTTTTGTCTGTGTGAAGTTGTTCCCAGGCCTTATCTTTAGCTTTGAGTAAGGATCTACGTTCTTTGCTTAGCCAGGGTGCAAAGTTAGTTTTCACTCTAATGGTTCTGGGGGGTGCATGACAGTATAATATGTCTAAGAAAGTGGTGTTAAAGGAGTTCACAGCCTCTTCAATGGGTAGCTGTCTGAGTGTTTCCTAGTTACAGCTTTTAAGAGCAGCGATGAAACTATTTGGGTTAAAGGCTTTTTTATTTCTGATTGTACGGTAGGTGTTTTTTTTTTATTGACTATGGGTTTGCAGAATAAAGGTAGACTGATGGTCACTCAGACCATCAGGAAGACAACCTGCTTGAGATGAAAGAGAGGGATTATTGACTAGAATCCAGTCAAGGATAGACTGACATTTGGAAGATTTGTCGATCCTTGTGGGGGATGGGATGAGTTGGGTGAACCCTTGTAGGGCAACATGGGTTGTTGGATTCTGAGAGGAGCAGTCTAGCCATTTGATGCTGAAATCACCCATCAGGACTATTTAATGTGGGAGAGAATTGGATTTCCAGTGCAGTATATTTAGTGTGGGGATATTATTTCCTGGTGGAATATAACCACCAATGAGATCAATTTTTTTTTTGTGGTGGATTTTTAGCTTGACAAAGATTAATTTTGCATTTTCAAAGTCAGGGATGTTAGGTTCAAAACAGTCTAGTATTGGGTAATCTTTGAATAAGATTGCTACTCCCACGCCCCTTTTGGTTTTCCTATCTTTACGTAAGATATTATATCCTGGAGCTACAATTTTGTTGCTGTTATTGGGTTTTAGCCATGTCTCCATTAATATCACAATATCTGCAGAAGAGAGGGATAGTAAGGCATGCAGCTCATTTACTTTTTTTCCAATACATCTTACATTCATATTAAGGAGAAGAAAGAAATATTTGTTTTTGTTGTGTAATAGTGCATAGTTAAATGTGTTAGGGCAACAAATTGTATTAAGTAGGGGAGTGGGACCGGGATTAGGATGGATATCTTCAGAGGGGTGTAATTACTTTAAAAGGTTTAAAAGGAGTGTGGTAAACTTGTATTGTAGTTTGGTGTATTTTAGATAGGTTTGGGATGTGTTTTCTGGGAGTCTGATTTTGCTTGCATGGAAATTTATGTGGTTGGAATAAAAGACAGTTGGATCTATGGTATTGCTTAGTGGTTTGTCTAGGTGGAAAAATGAAGTGATTTGCCAGGGAGAGGAATTGGTGGCTGATAGTCGGTAATTATATGAGGTAAGAGAATACAGGAGTAAAAGAAGAAGGGTAGTGATGATGTGAATGCAGTCAGATTTAAGTGTATCCTATAAAGATGAAGAATTTCATTAGGATACTTTGGCATTTTGTGAGTAATTGGAGAAATAGGACTGATATCTGATATATTATGTGTGTAGTGAAGTGTGCATGGGTAGCAGGGCTGGGAGCTAATGAGGGTTGTTCTACTAAGCAGGTACTATCTGGAAAGGCATATGGAGGTTTATAGTAGGGTTAGGTAGTTAACAGATCATATTGGTTGACTCCTGTGTTATGAATGGTAGTTATTTTGTGGACAGGTGTTAATTATTAGATAATGGTGGATTTTGTCTGGGTTGTGATTTGCTTTTGTAAAGTAGGCAGGATGGGTAAGGTCTAAATGTGATTGATGTGGGGGGTGGGAATGGGGGTAGGGTAGGTGAGTGAAGTGAGCCCAAACATAGTTAAGGCAAATGGAAAAGTGCTACACCTGTGGTCAAAGTGGCTCACAAGAAACAATCTGTGATATCCAGACTTCTTAAGTAAAAGAACATTAAACTAACCTATTGCAGCATGAAAGTATTTTATCACATGACATAAAGCTAGAACATTGGGGCTAAATAAAGAAGGGTAGTGCAGGTAAAAACAGTTAAGTATTGTAGGCAAAAATATAAAGATATTGCATAAGGATAAACTAAGTAGGTATAGCTGAGCAAGTAAAGCTTTAGAAAAGGATATGTATAGGGATATTACAAAATATGAGTGAACAAGCAAGGCAAAAATGATATGTGGGGCAGATTAATTCAATAGAGATTAGTTAAACTTGATAGAGATAATCAAACATGATGGATGACAGTGAACACTAGGAATGCAAGAAGGGGAGGTGCAAGTTCTGGTGGTGAGCTATAGCCATTTAAAATACAATTAAGGTAAACTTGTAAACTTTACATACATTTTTGTTTTATTTTTTTTAGTTGCAGTGGATGAGGGCTTGATAGTGTCCTTAAGTTCAGAGGCTTTTCTTGCAGCAGTATCTCAGAGTCCACTGTCGATCAGTGGATGTTAGGTTTGGGATTTAGATCAGGTAGAGCTGAAGATATTTCCAAAAGAAGGAAAACACCAATATTAGATGTGGGACATGACACCAAAGAATGTTATATGCTATCACAGTACTTGCACTGGAACATTTGCACGGGTGGTAGGAGAGAGGTTAAGATAGGTAATATGCGGCAAAGCAACAAGAAGTCAAGTCTCCATGGTCACACATTGCAGTTTGCATGAAAACGTATTCTACATTTCACTGTGAGTCTAATTTTGGAATGCAGTTAAATGAACGGATTGTGCTTAATTTGCCATAACACTGTCATAGAAGGTTAATTGTTTGCAGGTAACACGCTCATTTCTATTATTGGTAAGAAGTAAAAGCTGTTGGTTTTGTACCCATATTGTTGCTTCAGTTTATTTTCAAAAACCAACACTGCAATGTATCATGAAGTGAGTGTTGCACTTTGGATATGATGCTAAACTGAGGTCCTGTAGGTAGAAGTTGTTACTGGTTTGAGAGTACAGAGCAGATGTCGTCATTCACGTCTGATGTTATACCAAGGTTCTTTCTGTATGAGCTTTGTTACTGGTTCAATGGTGGGGATGAAATATTCCAAAGCAGTTACTGAAAAAATATTTTTTAAACAGATTTAAAATACAAACATAAAATCAAATGTGGAAAACAAAGGCACTGCAAAACCAATAGCCAAAACAGAAGCAGGATCCAAAAACGAAGTTCACCAGCAAGCTTTATTAATTTAAGCGCTTTCATCAGTCTTAAGCCACAGACTTCATCAGAAACATTTGAAATAAATTGTTAACACACTTAAATATCTTCATTGGTAGTCACAAGGTGCTAGAAACCCCCACACCCCCATTTAATTACACAGTTAAATCATAAGAAACAGTACATCAGAGTTAGCTCTATATGCAAAACTCTTGTAACCATGTATTAATAAATGGATAATTTTCATAAAGTTCATGTGTTGAATACTTTTAAATCACCTAATGTTAGGATAAGGCTCAAAAAACAAAATATGTAGGTACAACAATGAGTGTATAAGCATTTAAATAAGTAAAGTTAATGTTGTATTGACCTTTGTCACTCCAAAACTTGCAATAAATAAGTACATATCTAACTACGTCAACGATTTTAAGATCTCACAAGAAATCATACAATAGTGCTAAATAAATACATTGACCTACTAAAATATTCATACCAATTGTTTAAATGTGAAATTCTGATTTTAGTTTAAAAAAACTAGATATAGAAAAGTCTCATTGAGACCTGGAGGACTAGTAGCATTAACACGGAGTTGCCACACCAACTTCCTATATTCCAACCATATGTCTTTAGGCCCACCCCTCATATCTTTGTTAGTGACTTGCTCCAAGCCTGAAAATCTAAAACAGTGGCCACTGTGCTCAAAGACATGCCTAGCTAGGGCATTAGACAAATTCACCTTATGTATGTCATAGGTATGTTGGTAAATCCGTTTATTAAATGCATTTTTTGTTTTTCCAATGTAAAACATACTACAATGTTGGCAAATAGCGATATATACCAAACATTTTGTCATGCAATTAATCCTTTGTATAAGTTTTATGTTTCCATATGCACTACATCTGTTTCAAGAATATGGCAACATTGGGGGCAGTGTCCACATTTTCTCATATAACCACCCCCACTTTTTTGTGCATTCCTTTCCAAAATGTTTTTGATGTTTAAACTTCTTTTATAGATCACCAATGGCCTATCTCCCATTTCCACTTTACTTTCTTTCATGTCAGTGAGGATGCACCAGTTGCTATTAATGATGTCTTTTATCTCACTGAAGACATGACTGAATGTCAAAGTCAAAGCCCTGTTAAAACCTTTTTCAATGACCCCTATGTTATGGTTACCAAAACCACCATCAAAAGTGTACGTGGTGGTTATATTAGACACATTTATTCCCAATAAGGGAACAAAATACCCATCCGTTCTTTTATTGATGACTTCCTGCAAAATAGGGTCAATAAATACTTCAGGGTAACCTCTCCTGATCAACATAAATTTGAGAGTGTCCATTTCATCAATGAATTGTTTAAAGTCACTAACCATTCTTGCTATCCTCACACCTTGCCCCTTAACAAGTGATTTTTTCTGGTGTGGGGGGGGTGACAGCTTTCATAATGTAGCAAGGTGTTAGAAAATGTAGGTTTTCTGTATATAGTTGAGTTAAACCCTTTTCTAACCTGGTCCTTAGTGATTTTAATGTCTAAAAAGTGTATTGTGTCATTGGTAGACTCCATGGTGAAAGACAAAAAAGTTGTGCTATTGTTCAAAAATTCAAAAAAACAATCCAAAGTTTCCTGAAGACCATCCCAAAATATCAGGATGTCATCAAGGAAATGACCATAGAATTTGCAAAATTTAAATAAATCATTTTTGAACACAAACATAGTTTCCCATTGGGTAAGCACAATATTGGCAAATAAAGGGGCACAAACTGCCCCCTTTGCCACACCAACCTTTTGTTTGAAGTACTGGTTGTCAAACACAATAAAATTTTTCTCAAGGATTACCTCCATAAGTGTTCGAAACATTAAAATCCTATTATGGCCAAAGGTGGTATTTGAACATAGAAAATCATAGAACCATTGGGTACCAATATCGTGAGGGATGACAGTAAACAGATCCTTAACGTCTACCATAGCCAAAATCAAATGTTCCCAAAACAGGTTATTTTTAATCGTGCTTAAACAATCCCAAGAGTCCTTGAGGACATGGTGTTTTTCCAGCACATTTTTTTAGTTGGAAATCATTGGCCAAATTGAATGTTTTAGATGCCTTGGCATCAACAATAGGTCTCAAGGGGGATCTACAATGTTTTTGTGGATTTTTGGGATACCAAAAATAGCTGGTATCCGGGGTGATTTCTGTTGCACAAAATTAAACTCACTTTTAGTAATCTGTTCATCTAATGGTAAATCATTCAAAATGACATCAATGTGCCTGTAGGCTAAATTCAATTCATTCAGTGATGTGTGCTCATAACTATCACTGAACAAGTGCTCAAACATTTTCTCCAGGTAACCCTTTTTTCCATTACTACAATACCCCCCTCCCTTGTCAGGTTTCATTAACCTGATGTTCGTATTGTCACAGATGTTTTTTAACAGTTCACTTTCTTCATTTGTAAAGTTAATTTTGAAATCTTTTTTCTTATATTTAATAAAGTTTCTAACTTGATTACTACAAAGATTTTCAAAAACCTGTAACAAAGGGTGTAAGGGAAGGTTAAATGCACTCGATCTTTTGCATTGTAAAACTTGTGTACTGTTGAACTCGTTGTCAAAATAGATACACAAATTAAGTTTCCTAACAAAATCTTTTAACTCCAAAAGGGCTGTTTCCACTGCTGGAATCTTAACAGGGACATAGTTAAGCCCTTTTTGAAACAATTCAACCCACTTTTTATCAACAGTAACATTACATAAGTTAAATATTTTGAAGTCACCCTCATTGTTCGTGACCATGTGTGTTTCCATTTGAGTGGCAGAATCTATTCCCACCTGTTGTTCACCTTCCCTCGTCCCCTGTAGGGGCGGCCCCTGTTGGAAAATGTATTCCTGAAGTTGCCATTGCTCTCGACATCCCTGCCCTGGGTAAATTGCCTCGTCCAATTCTGGAGGTGTTCTGACCTCAGGAGCATGTCTAAAGGGGCTACATCATCCAGGTTCTCGTTTTCAGCTTCATCCCTCAAATCTTGTTCAGCATAATCGTTGCGGTACACATTTTCTCTGCCATTAATGTGTTGAGCTCTACTAAGTCCACTAGGTGTGGGGTAACCTTTCCCAGCCTTAGTCTTTTTTATCCCTTAATAACTTTTTACTTTTTTTATTAACCAAATCCTCCACATATTTGTCAAGGTTAACAAACATAGCCCTGTATTTTTCTGTTTTTTGTGGAAATCCCAAATAATTTTTAAGCATTATATCACACTCATCAACCATTTTTTTAATTGAAACCATTTTCCTATCATTTTCCTTCATTAAACATTCAACTAGTTCACAACCATGCCTGTTAAACATTGTAATAAGTTCTTTGTAAAAGTCAGTGCCTTGAACAGTACCTGAGGGAAATCTCCATGTCCTTAATCCTTTAGGTACTTGTTCCCTCTGCAAGCATTCACGTAAATAATTGTTTTCAACCTCAAGTTTTCAAAATTTGATAATTTCTTTTTCAAGGTGTTCAAGTTGGTCATCCACAGTTCCTACATAATTATTGGCACTCCTATTGTCACCATAGTCCTTAAATTCGCTGGATAATCCAGCATTCATCCACTCCAAGAGAGAAAAGGACGCCAAACCATTTCTGACATCAGCCACAACGTTAGACCAATCTGCTGCCTCTGCTCATCCAATACCAATCATCGTTGATGCAATAGAGGCAGAAATGGGACTTCCTTGCCCTTGGGTGATAGAGCTAACCATGCTGTCCTGCAACCGGCCTCGTAAACTGCTCGCTTGTCCAAAGGTTGTAGGTAGGGCACACAGATTCCTGCCCAAGTCAGTGATCTGCATAGACAGCACCTGAATTAGGGCTGCCAGGCTCCCTATAGAACTGTTAAGTTCACAAAAAGAACCTGCTGAGATATCTCCATAGTCCGAAACCAACTCCATGGAGAACAAACCAGGAAAACAAAGACACTGCAACACCAATAGCCAAAACAGAAGCAGGATCCAAAAATGAAGTTCACCAGCAAGCTTTATTAATTTAAGCGGTTTTGTTGGCCTTAAGCCACAGACTTCATCAGAAACACTTGAAATAAATTGTTAACACACTTAAATATCTTCATTGGTAGTCACATGATGCTAGAAAACCCCACCCCTCATTTAATTACACAGTTAAATCATAAGAAACAGTACATCAGAGTTAACTCTACATGCAAAACTCTTGTAACCATGTATTAATAAATGGATAATTTTCATAAAGTTCATTTGTTGAATTCTTTTAAATCACCTAATGTTAGGATAAGGCTCAAAAACAAAATATGTAGGTACAACAATGAGTGTATAAGCATTTAAATAAGTAAAGTTAATGTTGTATTGACATTTGTCAATCCAAAACTTTCAATAAATAAGTACATATTTTACTATGTCAACTATTTTAAGATCTCACAACAAATCATACAATAGTGCTAAATAAATACATTGACCTACTAAAATATTCATACCAATTGTTTAAATGTGAAATTCTGATTTGCCAATATTGTGCTTACCCAATGGAAAACTATGTTTGTGTTCAAAAATGATTTATTGAAATTTTGCAAATTCTACGGTCATTTCCTTGATGACATCCTGATATTTTGGGATGGTCCTCGGGAAACTTTGGATTGTTTTTTTGAATTTTTGAACAATAGCACAACTTTTTTGTCTTTCACCATGGAGTCTACCAATGACACAATACACTTTTTAGACATTAAAATCACTAAGGGCCAGGGTAGAAAAGGGTTTAACTCAACTATATACAGAAAACCTACATTTTCTAACACCTTGCTACATTATGAAAGTTGTCACCCCCCACACCAGAAAAAAATCACTTGTTAAGGGGCAACGTGTGAGGATAGCAAGAATGGTCAGTGACTTTAAACAATTAATTGACGAAATGGACACTCTCAAATTTATGTTGATCAGGAGAGGTTACCCTGAGGTTTTTTTTTGCCCTATTTTGCAGGAAGTCATCAATAAAAGAACAGATGGGTATTGTGTTCCCTTATTGGGCATAAATGTGTCTAATATAACCACCATGCACACTTTTGATGGTGGTTTAGGTACCCATAACATAGGGGTCATTGAAAAAGGTTTTAATAGGGCTTTGACTTTGACATTCAGTCATGTCTTCAGTGAGATAAAATACATCATTAATAGCAACTGGTGCATCCTCACTGACATGAAAGAAAGTAAAGTGGAAATGGGAGATAGGCCATTGGTGATCTATAAAAGAAGTTTAAACATCAAAAACATTTTGGAAAGGAATGCACAAAAAAGTGGGGATGGTTATATGAGAAAATGTGGACACTGCCCCCAATGGTGCCATATTCGTGAAACAAATGTAGTGCATATTGAAGGATATGGAAACGTAAAACTTACACAAAGGATTAATTGCATGACAAAATGTTTGGTATATATCGCTATTTGCCAACATTGTAGTATGTTTTACATCAGAAAAACAAAAAATGCATTCAACAAATGGATTTACCAACATACCTATGGCATACGTAAGGTGAATTTGTCTAATGCCCTAGCTAGGCATGTCTTTGAGTACAGTGGTCAGTGTTTTAGATTTTCAGGCTTGGAGCAAGTCACTGACAAAGATATGAGGGGTGGGCCTAAAGACATATGGTTGGAATATAAGGAGTTGGTGTGGCAACTCTGTGTTAATGCCACTAGTCCTCCTTGTCTCAATGAGACTTTGTCTATATCTAGTTTTTTAAAACTAAAATCAGAATTTCACATTTAAACAATTGGTATGTATATTTTAGTAGGTCAATGTATTTATTTAGCACTATTGTATGATTTGTTGTGAGATATTAAAATAGTTGACATAGTTAGATATGTACTTATTTATTGCAAGTTGTCAATACAACATTAACTTTACTTATTTAAATTCTTATACACTCATTGTTGTACCTACATATTTTGTTTTTTGAGCCTTATCCTAACATTAGGTGATTTAAAAGTATTCAACACATGAACTTTATGAAAATTATCCATTTATTAATACATGGTTACAAGAGTTTTGCATATAGAGCTAACTCTGTTGTACTGTTTCTTACAATTTAACTGTGTAATTAAATGGGGGTGGGGTTTTCTAGCACCATATGACTACCAATGAAGATATTTAAGTGTGTTAACAATTTATTTCAAGTATTTCTGATGAAGTCTGTATCTTAAGGACGACGAAAGTGCTTAAATTAATAAAGCTTGCTGGTGAACTTCATTTTTGGATCCTGCTTCTGTTTTGGCTATTAAATCAAATGACATAAACCTTTTCATTGTGTATCCTTTGGTGTGTTGAAATAATGTAACAAATTTTGTTAAAGGAAATCACATTGGCTGAGATTGATAGAGATGCATGGAGTTTCTGCACAGTGTCTGCACAGCTAATTGGCGCTGAGTGATGACAGAAGAAAGCAATGAATATTGATGCAAAATGATGCAGCACAGACAGCAGACAGCTGTACTTATGTTACTCTAAATAAAAATGTCAGCAAGTATGCCAGTGCACCTATCCATGCAGTGCAGCTGTGAACGTCACCAAAGCTGGCACGTGCCACAGACTGCTAAGCAGCCATAGTCACAGTTGCACTGCTGCGGTGACCAGATATGTGCACACCTGTTGGAAGTGTACCTGTCCATGCAGTGCAGCTGTGAATGTCATCAAAGCTGGCATGTGCCACAGACTGCTAAGCAGCCATATTCACCGTTGCACTGCTGCGGTGACCAGATATGTGCACACCTGTTGGAAGTGCACCTATCCATGCAGTGCAGCTGTGAACATCACCAAAGCTGGCATGCGCCACAGACTGCTAAGCAGCCATATTCACCATTGCACTGCTGCGGTGACCAGATATGTGCACACCTGTTGGAAGTGCACCTATCCATGCAGTGCAGCTGTGAACGTCACCAAAGCTGGCACGCGCCACAGACTGCTAAGCAGCCATATTCACAGTTGCACTGCTGCGGTGACCAGATATGTGCACACCTATTGGAAGTGCACCTACCCATGCAGTGCAGCTGTGAACGTCACCAAAGCTGGCACGTGCTACAGACTGCTAAGCAGCCATATTCACAGTCGCACTGCTGTGGTGACCAGATATGTGCACACCTGTTGGAAGTGTACCTGTCCATGCAGTGCAGCTGTGAACGTCATCAAAGCTGGCATGCGCCACAGACTGCTAAGCAGCCATATTCACCATTGCACTGCTGCGGTGACCAGATATGTGCACACCTGTTGGAAGTGCACCTATCCATGCAGTGCAGCTGTGAACGTCACCAAAGCTGGCATGCGCCACAGACTGCTAAGCAGCCATATTCACCATTGCACTGCTGTGGTGACCAGATATGTGCACACCTGTTGGAAGTGCACCTATCCATGCAGTGCAGCTGTGAACGTCACCAAAGCTGGCACACGCCACAGACTGCTAAGCAGCCATATTCACAGTTGCACTGCTGCAGTGACCAGGTATGTGCACACCTATTGGAAGTGCACCTATCCATGCAGTGCAGCTGTGAATGTCACCAAAGCTGGCATGCGCCACAGACTGCTAAGCAGCCATATTCACCATTGCACTGCTGCGGTGACCAGATATATGCACACCTGTTGGATTCATAAATGCGAATGAAAACAGTGTGTAGGTAAAACAGGAAAAGGGGAAGGTCAAGCAGGAGGTCACTCACCTAAGAAGAGTGCAAGATTAGGAGAAAAAGAGAACAAACCATTTGTATGGCATAGGACCTCATATTTGTAGCTATAAGGAAAGAGGACAGAGGGTGAAAAGACAAGTAGGAAGTAGGAAAGAGTGACAGATTGGTGCATAGGAGGTATCAGGGCATCAGGGTATTCTCAGGGCACAGTGTTGGAATAGTGGCACAGTTCTCAAGACACAGCACTGGCAAAGTGGCACTTTTCTCAGGGCATAGCATTGGTAAGATGACACTATTCTAAGGACACAGCACTGCTATGGGCACCATTCTCAGGGTACAGCATTGGTAAGGTGGCACAGTTCTCAGGGCACAATATTGGTAAGGTGACACAGTTCTCTGGGCACAGCATTGGTATGTGCACCATTCTCTGGGCACAGCATTGGTATGCACACCGTTCTGAGGGCCCAGTATTGGTAAGGTGACACAGTTATCAGGGCACAGTACTGATAAGGTGGCACAGTTTGCAGGGCACAGCATTGGTATGGGCACAGTTCCCAGGGCACAGATTGGTATGGTCACAGTTCTCAGGGCACAACATTGGTAAGATGGCACTGTTCTCAGGGCACAGCATTGGTATGGGCACAGTTTTCAGGTTAAGAATTGGAAACATGGCATAGTTCTCAAGGCACAACATTGGCAAGGTGGCACTGTTCTCAGAGCACAGCATTGGTATAGGGACACTTCTCAGGGCACAACATTGGTAAGGTGGCACTGTTCTCAGGGCACAGCATTGGTATGGGCACAGTTCTCAGGGCACAGCATTGGTAAGGTGTCACTGTTCTCAGGGCACAGCATTGGTATGGGCACAGTTCTCATGGCACAGCATTGGTAAGGTGTCGCAGTTCTCATAGCACAGTACTGGTAAGGTGGCACAGTATCAGGGCAGTACATTGGTATGCGTACCATTCTCAGGGCACAACATTAATAAGGTGGCACTGTTCTCGGGGTATGGCATTGGTATGGGCACCATTCTCAGAGTACAGCATTAATAAGGTGGCACAGTTATCAGGGCACAGCATTGGTATGGAGATAGATGCCAGAGCACAGCATTGGTAACATGGCACTGTTATAATGGCACAGCATTCATATGGGCACAGTACTCAGGGCAGAGCATTGATATAGGCACAGATCTCAGGGCACAGCATTGGTAAGGTAGCACTGTCCTCAGGGAACAGCATTGGTAAGGTGGCATAGTTCTCAGGGCACAGCATTGGTAAGGACACAGTTCTCAGGCCACAGCATTGGTATGGGCACAGTTCTCGGGGCACAGCATTGGCAAGGTGGCACTGTTCTCAGGTTATAGCATTGGTATGGGCACAGTTCTCAGGGCACAGCATTGGTATGGGCACATTTCTCTGGGCACAGCATTTGAAAGGTAGCACTGTTCTCAAGGCACAGCATTAATATGGGCACAGTTCTCAGGGCACAGTATTGGTATGGGCACAGTTCACAGGACACAACATTAGTAAGGTGGCATTGTTCTTAGGGCACAGTATTGGTATGGTCACAGTTCTCAGGACACAGCATTAGTAAGAGGACACTGTTCTCAGTGCACAGCATTGGTATAAGCACAGTTCTCAGGGTACAGCACTGGTATGGGCACAGTTCTCAGGGCACAGTATTGGTAAGGTGACACTATTCTCAGGGCACAGCATTGGCATGGGCACTGTTCTCAGGGCACAGCATTGGTAAGATGGTACAATTGACATGGCACACCATTGGTTTAGGCACCATTATCAGTGCACAGCATTGGAATAGTGGCACAGTTCTCAGGGCACAGGATTGGTAAAGTAGCACTGTTCTTCATGCACAGCATTGGTAAGGTGGCACAGTTCTCAGGCCACAGCATCGATATGTTGGCAACATTCTCAAGACACAGCACTTGAAAGGTGGCACAGTTCTCAAGGTAGAGCATTGGTATGGAAGTACCATTCTCAGGTCACAGCATTGGTAAGATGGCACTGTTCTCAGGACACTGCATTGGTATGGGCACAGTTCTCAGGGCACAGCACTGGTATGGGCACAGTTCTCAGTGCACAGCATTGATAAGGTGGCACATTTATCAGGGCACAGCACTGGCATAGGCACTGTTCTCTAGGCACAGCATTGGTAAGGTGGCACTGTCCTCAGGTCACAGCACTGGTATGGGCACCATTCTCAAGGCACAGCATTGGTACGAACAAACAGTTCTCAGGGCACAGCATTGGTAAGGTGGCACAGTTCTCAGGGCATGGCATTGATATGTTGGCAACATTCTCAAGACACAGCACTCAAAAGGTGGCACAGTTCTCAAGACAGAGCATTGGTATGGAAGCACCATTCTCAGGGCACAGCATTGGTAAGGTGGCACAGTTCTCAGGGCACAGCATTGGTATGGGCATTGTTCTCAGGGCACAGCATTTGTAAGGTGGCACAGTTTTCAGGGCACAGCATTGGTAAGGTGGCACCTACAGATGTTGAGGACCAGCAAAACCCTTGGAGTGATGAGTCAAAACCTGTTGATACAATGGCACTGCCTTTCTCCAACCTGTATATGGTTGCATCCTCTATACAGGACAAATATGAGGTCTCACCCAGACCATATGACTGAATGAGTGCTCTCCATCTGCAGTGAAGGAGATGTCCCACATGGCACCTAGAACCAGCAATTCTCACTCATGGTAACAGATGCACATGCTGCATCTGAAGAGGGTATACCTTACACTTCACAGCCTGGCAGAGGTGTGTAACACTCTCACATGCCACAGGTTACCCAGACACGTGAGCTGTACAGCAGTACTATAGGTATGACTAAAGGTAATTGGATTGGTTTAGAAACAGCTACCATTTGGCTGATTAACGGGATCTTTGCCAGAAAAGCACATGCCTCTAGAAAGACACACATTATAAATGTGTGTATGTCATTCTACTCAGAAACATTAAATCTGCACTAATACAATGTTGCCTAATAAGTATAAAAAACTCTGAAAGATTTTATAATAGCTGAACTGACTGACATGAAGCAATTAAAGATGACCCAAAGAATATACTCAAAGTCTTTAAACAAGCTGTCATAAGAGTCAGAATGCATTCATAAGAGACGTCTCTTTCATTTTTTTGTGTTTCATTATTTCCTCCCAGATCATCAGGCCAATGCCCCTTCCCCATATCCACTATGGATACAGTCATTCTCCAGTTTTCCTGCCTGCACCTCCAGGCTTTGGGACAAAAGGTGTGATGTCATCAAAGGGATGATTGTGTTTCTGACTAGCCCCTCCATTTTGTGGCTGACATAGTCATCATTGCTATGATCCCTCATCAGTGCACGTGTCTTTTTGCACACATACTACGTGCGTGTGGTGTTACAGTGTATATATATATATATATATATATATATATATATATATATATATATATATATATATATATATATGTGTGTGTGTGTGTGCCTTGTCCTTGATAAGCATCATTTCCAGTCCATATAGCGCATACCATATACCACTACTACCAGCAGGTGGCAGTATTCTAGCAGACAGGACTTCCTCCTGGCCTGAGTAGGTAAGCCAGCATCAACCACTCATTTTCCGCCTCACTCACTGGTTCCTCTACTGTCTTGGTCAATGATCGATTACAGAGTTTCTATGTGACAGTCATAGCTTTATCCTTCTGTGCCTTGAAACTGGCTAGATGTCTGTTTCACTTTGATAAGCTTGATTCCATGGCAACAAATATAAATGAATGGCTCTGATTTATTTTAAAATTACTGAAGCAATTACCCACTTTATACCTTTACTGCTTATCTTTAAGATTCTGTTAGTGCTTGTAACTTTTATCCTCTCCTTCCTGATTCAGTAAAACAGATCCAAGGTTTATACGAATATAGTTATTTCTTGAACAGACTATGCCATTACATAATGAATTATTCTTAAAATACATCATCCAATTTAACTAGCAGAATGTTTGGGGGGATGTGAATGATTGGAAATAGTACAATGTCCAAACTTTCAGAGCAGTATGGATGTTGGGAGGGCATGACAGCAGCATTTAAGATATTTATGGGGTATAGACTGTATCAAACTGCTAGCGATCATAGTGTCATTCAGAAACGGACAGCATAGATGCATTATAAGAAGAGTTAGTACACAAAAGATACACTCTGTCAAAGCCAAAAGGAAGTTATAGCCAGAGCAAATAAAACTGACATAAATATACTGGAGTGAAGTACAAAGCATTGCCAACAAAAAGGCAAACTCAGTAGCAGATAAGTGTCTAAGGATACTAACTACGCACACAGCCTGCCTTGAGCCACATAATCAGGAGTGTTAGCTGTGTAGGTTCAAGATTCCTACAGAATGTCATAGAGAAATCTCAATCAAAACAGCTGACAGGAGAAGAAGAACAATAAATGTAACAAGTATTCTGCTATAAGGAATGGTACCTGATTTTGTTTTAATCTTGGAGATTTAAAAGCAGTATTTTAACATAAAGAATCCTTTATGGATTCTCTGATGTTTGCAGATGACATTGTGATCTGTAGTGAGAGTAGGGAACAGGTGGAGGAGACAATGGAGAGGTGGAGATATGCTCTAGAGAGAAGAGGAATGAAATTAAGCAGGACTAAGACAGAATATATGTGTGACTGAGAGGGAGGATAGAGGAATGGTGAAGATGCAGGGAGTACAGGTGGCGAAGGTGGATGAGTTTAAATACTTGGGATCAACAGTTCAGAGTAATGGTGAGTGTGGAAGAGAGGTGAAGAAGAGAGTACAGGCAGGGTGGAATGGATGGAGAAGAGTGTCAGGAGTGATTTGTGACAGACGAGTACCAGTAAGAGTGAAAGGGAATGTCTACAAGAGGGTAGTGAGACCAGCTATGTTATATGGGTTGGAGACAGTGGCACTGACAAAAAGGCAAGAGTCAGTGCTTGACGTGGCAGAGTTGAAGATGTTACGATTTGCACTGGATGTGACGAGGATGAACAGGATTAGGAATAAGTATATTAGAGGGTCAGGCCAGGTTGGAAGGCTTGGAGACAAAGCCATAGAGGCAAGATTACATTGGTTTGGACATGTGCTGAGAAGGGATGCTGGGTTTATTGGGAAAAGGATGCTAAGGATGAAGCTGCCAGGTAAGAGGAAAAGAGGAAGGTCTAAGATAAGGTTTATGGATGTGGTGAAAGAGGACATGCAGGTGGTTGGTGTGACAGAGCAAGATGCAGAGGACAGGAAGAAATGGAAACAAATGATCCACTGCGGTGATCCCTAACGGGAGCAGCCAAAAGAAGAAGAAGAAGAAGAAGATTTTAACATAAAGAATCCTGTAGTTACAATTACGCTAGGCAGACTAGAGAGAACTGTTTCTGCACTGATACTGTCTGTCTCCTTGCTGGAAAGAATGTTCAACTGTTGCCCTATACAACTTGCTAACGTCTTGTAAGTGCTGTGCAGTTTTTTTGAACTCTGATGCTCCCCTGCCCTACTATTACTCATGTGTGGTAATCCTAAACCTACTCCAGCAAAAAACTCCAAACCCCACACATTATGCTACTAAATACTCAATAGTCAGAATTGATGACAACTTTAAATTTAATCATGATACACTTCATTCCATCAAGAAAACTCACCAAAAACTCAGCTCTCTCTATAGCGCTAAACAATACCTGACAGTTCGAGCAAGGATTACCTTACCAGCAACATGCCATCTTCCTTCGTTATTACTTGCTTCCTGTATTCTTAAAAATATGAACACTACATATTAAACTAAACTATCCTTCTGCTACTACAAAATAGCTAAATTTCCAACCAACCAACCTTATAAAACCTACCATTACCTTGCATTAAAACAATTAAATTGCTTGAACTCCCAAACTAGCTGACATACTCAAACTCCTCATTGTCCACAACCTATTGTACTGTCCAGACAAATGCCCAGCATTACAAAATACTCTACTGTACTACCCACCGACTAGAGACCATCATACCACTAATAAACTGTTATTCTGTATAAGTAAGAAACTCAACACTGCTGCAGAATCTCGATAAATAAATTGCTATGTATCAGTAAGACATCCAGCACTGCTGGAGAATCTCTCTAAATAAATTACTATGTATCAGTAAGACATCCAACACTGCTGGAGACTCTCTCTAAATAAATTACTATGTATCAGTAAGACATCCAACACTGCTGGAGACTCTCTCTAAATAAATTACTATGTATCAGTAAGACATCCAACACTGCTGGAGACTCTCTCTAAATAAATTACTATGTATCAGTAAGACATCCAACACTGCTGGAGACTCTCTCTAAATAAATTACTATGTATCAGTAAGACATCCAACACTGCTGGAGACTCTCTCTAAATAAATTACTATGTATCAGTAAGACATCCAACACTGCTGGAGACTCTCTCTAAATAAATTACTATGTATCAGTAAGACATCCAACACTGCTGGAGACTCTCTCTAAATAAATTACTATGTATCAGTAAGACATCCAACACTGCTGGAGACTCTCTCTAAATAAATTACTATGTATCAGTAAGACATCCAACACTGCTGGAGACTCTCTCTAAATAAATTACTATGTATCAGTAAGACATCCAACACTGCTGGAGACTCTCTCTAAATAAATTACTATGTATCAGTAAGACATCCAACACTGCTGGAGACTCTCTCTAAATAAATTACTATGTATCAGTAAGACATCCAACACTGCTGGAGACTCTCTCTAAATAAATTACTATGTATCAGTAAGACATCCAACACTGCTGGAGACTCTCTCTAAATAAATTACTATGTATCAGTAAGACATCCAACACTGCTGGAGACTCTCTCTAAATAAATTACTATGTATCAGTAAGACATCCAACACTGCTGGAGACTCTCTCTAAATAAATTACTATGTATCAGTAAGACATCCAACACTGCTGGAGACTCTCTCTAAATAAATTACTATGTATCAGTAAGACATCCAACACTGCTGGAGACTCTCTCTAAATAAATTACTATGTATCAGTAAGACATCCAACACTGCTGGAGACTCTCTAAATAAATTACTATGTATCAGTAAGACATCCAACACTGCTGGAGACTCTCTCTAAATAAATTACTATGTATCAGTAAGACATCCAACACTGCTGGAGACTCTCTCTAAATAAATTACTATGTATCAGTAAGACATCCAACACTGCTGGAGACTCTCTCTAAATAAATTACTATGTATCAGTAAGACATCCAACACTGCTGGAGACTCTCTCTAAATAAATTACTATGTATCAGTAAGACATCCAACACTGCTGGAGACTCTCTCTAAATAAATTACTATGTATCAGTAAGACATCCAACACTGCTGGAGACTCTCTCTAAATAAATTACTATGTATCAGTAAGACATCCAACACTGCTGGAGACTCTCTCTAAATAAATTACTATGTATCAGTAAGACATCCAACACTGCTGGAGACTCTCTCTAAATAAATTACTATGTATCAGTAAGACATCCAACACTGCTGGAGACTCTCTCTAAATAAATTACTATGTATCAGTAAGACATCCAACACTGCTGGAGACTCTCTCTAAATAAATTACTATGTATCAGTAAGACATCCAACACTGCTGGAGACTCTCTCTAAATAAATTACTATGTATCAGTAAGACATCCAACACTGCTGGAGACTCTCTCTAAATAAATTACTATGTATCAGTAAGACATCCAACACTGCTGGAGACTCTCTCTAAATAAATTACTATGTATCAGTAAGACATCCAACACTGCTGGAGACTCTCTCTAAATAAATTACTATGTATCAGTAAGACATCCAACACTGCTGGAGACTCTCTCTAAATAAATTACTATGTATCAGTAAGACATCCAACACTGCTGGAGACTCTCTCTAAATAAATTACTATGTATCAGTAAGACATCCAACACTGCTGGAGACTCTCTCTAAATAAATTACTATGTATCAGTAAGACATCCAACACTGCTGGAGACTCTCTCTAAATAAATTACTATGTATCAGTAAGACATCCAACACTGCTGGAGACTCTCTCTAAATAAATTACTATGTATCAGTAAGACATCCAACACTGCTGGAGACTCTCTCTAAATAAATTACTATGTATCAGTAAGACATCCAACACTGCTGGAGACTCTCTCTAAATAAATTACTATGTATCAGTAAGACATCCAACACTGCTGGAGACTCTCTCTAAATAAATTACTATGTATCAGTAAGACATCCAACACTGCTGGAGACTCTCTCTAAATAAATTACTATGTATCAGTAAGACATCCAACACTGCTGGAGACTCTCTCTAAATAAATTACTATGTATCAGTAAGACATCCAACACTGCTGGAGACTCTCTCTAAATAAATTACTATGTATCAGTAAGACATCCAACACTGCTGGAGACTCTCTCTAAATAAATTACTATGTATCAGTAAGACATCCAACACTGCTGGAGACTCTCTCTAAATAAATTACTATGTATCAGTAAGACATCCAACACTGCTGGAGACTCTCTCTAAATAAATTACTATGTATCAGTAAGACATCCAACACTGCTGGAGACTCTCTCTAAATAAATTACTATGTATCAGTAAGACATCCAACACTGCTGGAGACTCTCTCTAAATAAATTACTATGTATCAGTAAGACATCCAACACTGCTGGAGACTCTCTCTAAATAAATTACTATGTATCAGTAAGACATCCAACACTGCTGGAGACTCTCTCTAAATAAATTACTATGTATCAGTAAGACATCCAACACTGCTGGAGACTCTCTCTAAATAAATTACTATGTATCAGTAAGACATCCAACACTGCTGGAGACTCTCTCTAAATAAATTACTATGTATCAGTAAGACATCCAACACTGCTGGAGACTCTCTCTAAATAAATTACTATGTATCAGTAAGACATCCAACACTGCTGGAGACTCTCTCTAAATAAATTACTATGTATCAGTAAGACATCCAACACTGCTGGAGACTCTCTCTAAATAAATTACTATGTATCAGTAAGACATCCAACACTGCTGGAGACTCTCTCTAAATAAATTACTATGTATCAGTAAGACATCCAACACTGCTGGAGACTCTCTCTAAATAAATTACTATGTATCAGTAAGACATCCAACACTGCTGGAGACTCTCTCTAAATAAATTACTATGTATCAGTAAGACATCCAACACTGCTGGAGACTCTCTCTAAATAAATTACTATGTATCAGTAAGACATCCAACACTGCTGGAGACTCTCTCTAAATAAATTACTATGTATCAGTAAGACATCCAACACTGCTGGAGACTCTCTCTAAATAAATTACTATGTATCAGTAAGACATCCAACACTGCTGGAGACTCTCTCTAAATAAATTACTATGTATCAGTAAGACATCCAACACTGCTGGAGACTCTCTCTAAATAAATTACTATGTATCAGTAAGACATCCAACACTGCTGGAGACTCTCTCTAAATAAATTACTATGTATCAGTAAGACATCCAACACTGCTGGAGACTCTCTCTAAATAAATTACTATGTATCAGTAAGACATCCAACACTGCTGGAGACTCTCTCTAAATAAATTACTATGTATCAGTAAGACATCCAACACTGCTGGAGACTCTCTCTAAATAAATTACTATGTATCAGTAAGACATCCAACACTGCTGGAGACTCTCTCTAAATAAATTACTATGTATCAGTAAGACATCCAACACTGCTGGAGACTCTCTCTAAATAAATTACTATGTATCAGTAAGACATCCAACACTGCTGGAGACTCTCTCTAAATAAATTACTATGTATCAGTAAGACATCCAACACTGCTGGAGACTCTCTCTAAATAAATTACTATGTATCAGTAAGACATCCAACACTGCTGGAGACTCTCTCTAAATAAATTACTATGTATCAGTAAGACATCCAACACTGCTGGAGACTCTCTCTAAATAAATTACTATGTATCAGTAAGACATCCAACACTGCTGGAGACTCTCTCTAAATAAATTACTATGTATCAGTAAGACATCCAACACTGCTGGAGACTCTCTCTAAATAAATTACTATGTATCAGTAAGACATCCAACACTGCTGGAGACTCTCTCTAAATAAATTACTATGTATCAGTAAGACATCCAACACTGCTGGAGACTCTCTCTAAATAAATTACTATGTATCAGTAAGACATCCAACACTGCTGGAGACTCTCTCTAAATAAATTACTATGTATCAGTAAGACATCCAACACTGCTGGAGACTCTCTCTAAATAAATTACTATGTATCAGTAAGACATCCAACACTGCTGGAGACTCTCTCTAAATAAATTACTATGTATCAGTAAGACATCCAACACTGCTGGAGACTCTCTCTAAATAAATTACTATGTATCAGTAAGACATCCAACACTGCTGGAGACTCTCTCTAAATAAATTACTATGTATCAGTAAGACATCCAACACTGCTGGAGACTCTCTCTAAATAAATTACTATGTATCAGTAAGACATCCAACACTGCTGGAGACTCTCTCTAAATAAATTACTATGTATCAGTAAGACATCCAACACTGCTGGAGACTCTCTCTAAATAAATTACTATGTATCAGTAAGACATCCAACACTGCTGGAGACTCTCTCTAAATAAATTACTATGTATCAGTAAGACATCCAACACTGCTGGAGACTCTCTCTAAATAAATTACTATGTATCAGTAAGACATCCAACACTGCTGGAGACTCTCTCTAAATAAATTACTATGTATCAGTAAGACATCCAACACTGCTGGAGACTCTCTCTAAATAAATTACTATGTATCAGTAAGACATCCAACACTGCTGGAGACTCTCTCTAAATAAATTACTATGTATCAGTAAGACATCCAACACTGCTGGAGACTCTCTCTAAATAAATTACTATGTATCAGTAAGACATCCAACACTGCTGGAGACTCTCTCTAAATAAATTACTATGTATCAGTAAGACATCCAACACTGCTGGAGACTCTCTCTAAATAAATTACTATGTATCAGTAAGACATCCAACACTGCTGGAGACTCTCTCTAAATAAATTACTATGTATCAGTAAGACATCCAACACTGCTGGAGACTCTCTCTAAATAAATTACTATGTATCAGTAAGACATCCAACACTGCTGGAGACTCTCTCTAAATAAATTACTATGTATCAGTAAGACATCCAACACTGCTGGAGACTCTCTCTAAATAAATTACTATGTATCAGTAAGACATCCAACACTGCTGGAGACTCTCTCTAAATAAATTACTATGTATCAGTAAGACATCCAACACTGCTGGAGACTCTCTCTAAATAAATTACTATGTATCAGTAAGACATCCAACACTGCTGGAGACTCTCTCTAAATAAATTACTATGTATCAGTAAGACATCCAACACTGCTGGAGACTCTCTCTAAATAAATTACTATGTATCAGTAAGACATCCAACACTGCTGGAGACTCTCTCTAAATAAATTACTATGTATCAGTAAGACATCCAACACTGCTGGAGACTCTCTCTAAATAAATTACTATGTATCAGTAAGACATCCAACACTGCTGGAGACTCTCTCTAAATAAATTACTATGTATCAGTAAGACATCCAACACTGCTGGAGACTCTCTCTAAATAAATTACTATGTATCAGTAAGACATCCAACACTGCTGGAGACTCTCTCTAAATAAATTACTATGTATCAGTAAGACATCCAACACTGCTGGAGACTCTCTCTAAATAAATTACTATGTATCAGTAAGACATCCAACACTGCTGGAGACTCTCTCTAAATAAATTACTATGTATCAGTAAGACATCCAACACTGCTGGAGACTCTCTCTAAATAAATTACTATGTATCAGTAAGACATCCAACACTGCTGGAGACTCTCTCTAAATAAATTACTATGTATCAGTAAGACATCCAACACTGCTGGAGACTCTCTCTAAATAAATTACTATGTATCAGTAAGACATCCAACACTGCTGGAGACTCTCTCTAAATAAATTACTATGTATCAGTAAGACATCCAACACTGCTGGAGACTCTCTCTAAATAAATTACTATGTATCAGTAAGACATCCAACACTGCTGGAGACTCTCTCTAAATAAATTACTATGTATCAGTAAGACATCCAACACTGCTGGAGACTCTCTCTAAATAAATTACTATGTATCAGTAAGACATCCAACACTGCTGGAGACTCTCTCTAAATAAATTACTATGTATCAGTAAGACATCCAACACTGCTGGAGACTCTCTCTAAATAAATTACTATGTATCAGTAAGACATCCAACACTGCTGGAGACTCTCTCTAAATAAATTACTATGTATCAGTAAGACATCCAACACTGCTGGAGACTCTCTCTAAATAAATTACTATGTATCAGTAAGACATCCAACACTGCTGGAGACTCTCTCTAAATAAATTACTATGTATCAGTAAGACATCCAACACTGCTGGAGACTCTCTCTAAATAAATTACTATGTATCAGTAAGACATCCAACACTGCTGGAGACTCTCTCTAAATAAATTACTATGTATCAGTAAGACATCCAACACTGCTGGAGACTCTCTCTAAATAAATTACTATGTATCAGTAAGACATCCAACACTGCTGGAGACTCTCTCTAAATAAATTACTATGTATCAGTAAGACATCCAACACTGCTGGAGACTCTCTCTAAATAAATTACTATGTATCAGTAAGACATCCAACACTGCTGGAGACTCTCTCTAAATAAATTACTATGTATCAGTAAGACATCCAACACTGCTGGAGACTCTCTCTAAATAAATTACTATGTATCAGTAAGACATCCAACACTGCTGGAGACTCTCTCTAAATAAATTACTATGTATCAGTAAGACATCCAACACTGCTGGAGACTCTCTCTAAATAAATTACTATGTATCAGTAAGACATCCAACACTGCTGGAGACTCTCTCTAAATAAATTACTATGTATCAGTAAGACATCCAACACTGCTGGAGACTCTCTCTAAATAAATTACTATGTATCAGTAAGACATCCAACACTGCTGGAGACTCTCTCTAAATAAATTACTATGTATCAGTAAGACATCCAACACTGCTGGAGACTCTCTCTAAATAAATTACTATGTATCAGTAAGACATCCAACACTGCTGGAGACTCTCTCTAAATAAATTACTATGTATCAGTAAGACATCCAACACTGCTGGAGACTCTCTCTAAATAAATTACTATGTATCAGTAAGACATCCAACACTGCTGGAGACTCTCTCTAAATAAATTACTATGTATCAGTAAGACATCCAACACTGCTGGAGACTCTCTCTAAATAAATTACTATGTATCAGTAAGACATCCAACACTGCTGGAGACTCTCTCTAAATAAATTACTATGTATCAGTAAGACATCCAACACTGCTGGAGACTCTCTCTAAATAAATTACTATGTATCAGTAAGACATCCAACACTGCTGGAGACTCTCTAAATAAATTACTATGTATCAGTAAGACATCCAACACTGCTGGAGACTCTCTCTAAATAAATTACTATGTATCAGTAAGACATCCAACACTGCTGGAGACTCTCTCTAAATAAATTACTATGTATCAGTAAGACATCCAACACTGCTGGAGACTCTCTCTAAATAAATTACTATGTATCAGTAAGACATCCAACACTGCTGGAGACTCTCTCTAAATAAATTACTATGTATCAGTAAGACATCCAACACTGCTGGAGACTCTCTCTAAATAAATTACTATGTATCAGTAAGACATCCAACACTGCTGGAGACTCTCTCTAAATAAATTACTATGTATCAGTAAGACATCCAACACTGCTGGAGACTCTCTCTAAATAAATTACTATGTATCAGTAAGACATCCAACACTGCTGGAGACTCTCTCTAAATAAATTACTATGTATCAGTAAGACATCCAACACTGCTGGAGACTCTCTCTAAATAAATTACTATGTATCAGTAAGACATCCAACACTGCTGGAGACTCTCTAAATAAATTACTATGTATCAGTAAGACATCCAACACTGCTGGAGACTCTCTCTAAATAAATTACTATGTATCAGTAAGACATCCAACACTGCTGGAGACTCTCTCTAAATAAATTACTATGTATCAGTAAGACATCCAACACTGCTGGAGACTCTCTCTAAATAAATTACTATGTATCAGTAAGACATCCAACACTGCTGGAGACTCTCTCTAAATAAATTACTATGTATCAGTAAGACATCCAACACTGCTGGAGACTCTCTCTAAATAAATTACTATGTATCAGTAAGACATCCAACACTGCTGGAGACTCTCTCTAAATAAATTACTATGTATCAGTAAGACATCCAACACTGCTGGAGACTCTCTCTAAATAAATTACTATGTATCAGTAAGACATCCAACACTGCTGGAGACTCTCTCTAAATAAATTACTATGTATCAGTAAGACATCCAACACTGCTGGAGACTCTCTCTAAATAAATTACTATGTATCAGTAAGACATCCAACACTGCTGGAGACTCTCTCTAAATAAATTACTATGTATCAGTAAGACATCCAACACTGCTGGAGACTCTCTCTAAATAAATTACTATGTATCAGTAAGACATCCAACACTGCTGGAGACTCTCTCTAAATAAATTACTATGTATCAGTAAGACATCCAACACTGCTGGAGACTCTCTCTAAATAAATTACTATGTATCAGTAAGACATCCAACACTGCTGGAGACTCTCTCTAAATAAATTACTATGTATCAGTAAGACATCCAACACTGCTGGAGACTCTCTCTAAATAAATTACTATGTATCAGTAAGACATCCAACACTGCTGGAGACTCTCTCTAAATAAATTACTATGTATCAGTAAGACATCCAACACTGCTGGAGACTCTCTCTAAATAAATTACTATGTATCAGTAAGACATCCAACACTGCTGGAGACTCTCTCTAAATAAATTACTATGTATCAGTAAGACATCCAACACTGCTGGAGACTCTCTCTAAATAAATTACTATGTATCAGTAAGACATCCAACACTGCTGGAGACTCTCTCTAAATAAATTACTATGTATCAGTAAGACATCCAACACTGCTGGAGACTCTCTCTAAATAAATTACTATGTATCAGTAAGACATCCAACACTGCTGGAGACTCTCTCTAAATAAATTACTATGTATCAGTAAGACATCCAACACTGCTGGAGACTCTCTCTAAATAAATTACTATGTATCAGTAAGACATCCAACACTGCTGGAGACTCTCTCTAAATAAATTACTATGTATCAGTAAGACATCCAACACTGCTGGAGACTCTCTCTAAATAAATTACTATGTATCAGTAAGACATCCAACACTGCTGGAGACTCTCTCTAAATAAATTACTATGTATCAGTAAGACATCCAACACTGCTGGAGACTCTCTCTAAATAAATTACTATGTATCAGTAAGACATCCAACACTGCTGGAGACTCTCTCTAAATAAATTACTATGTATCAGTAAGACATCCAACACTGCTGGAGACTCTCTCTAAATAAATTACTATGTATCAGTAAGACATCCAACACTGCTGGAGACTCTCTCTAAATAAATTACTATGTATCAGTAAGACATCCAACACTGCTGGAGACTCTCTCTAAATAAATTACTATGTATCAGTAAGACATCCAACACTGCTGGAGACTCTCTCTAAATAAATTACTATGTATCAGTAAGACATCCAACACTGCTGGAGACTCTCTCTAAATAAATTACTATGTATCAGTAAGACATCCAACACTGCTGGAGACTCTCTCTAAATAAATTACTATGTATCAGTAAGACATCCAACACTGCTGGAGACTCTCTCTAAATAAATTACTATGTATCAGTAAGACATCCAACACTGCTGGAGACTCTCTCTAAATAAATTACTATGTATCAGTAAGACATCCAACACTGCTGGAGACTCTCTCTAAATAAATTACTATGTATCAGTAAGACATCCAACACTGCTGGAGACTCTCTCTAAATAAATTACTATGTATCAGTAAGACATCCAACACTGCTGGAGACTCTCTCTAAATAAATTACTATGTATCAGTAAGACATCCAACACTGCTGGAGACTCTCTCTAAATAAATTACTATGTATCAGTAAGACATCCAACACTGCTGGAGACTCTCTCTAAATAAATTACTATGTATCAGTAAGACATCCAACACTGCTGGAGACTCTCTCTAAATAAATTACTATGTATCAGTAAGACATCCAACACTGCTGGAGACTCTCTCTAAATAAATTACTATGTATCAGTAAGACATCCAACACTGCTGGAGACTCTCTCTAAATAAATTACTATGTATCAGTAAGACATCCAACACTGCTGGAGACTCTCTCTAAATAAATTACTATGTATCAGTAAGACATCCAACACTGCTGGAGACTCTCTCTAAATAAATTACTATGTATCAGTAAGACATCCAACACTGCTGGAGACTCTCTCTAAATAAATTACTATGTATCAGTAAGACATCCAACACTGCTGGAGACTCTCTCTAAATAAATTACTATGTATCAGTAAGACATCCAACACTGCTGGAGACTCTCTCTAAATAAATTACTATGTATCAGTAAGACATCCAACACTGCTGGAGACTCTCTCTAAATAAATTACTATGTATCAGTAAGACATCCAACACTGCTGGAGACTCTCTCTAAATAAATTACTATGTATCAGTAAGACATCCAACACTGCTGGAGACTCTCTCTAAATAAATTACTATGTATCAGTAAGACATCCAACACTGCTGGAGACTCTCTCTAAATAAATTACTATGTATCAGTAAGACATCCAACACTGCTGGAGACTCTCTCTAAATAAATTACTATGTATCAGTAAGACATCCAACACTGCTGGAGACTCTCTCTAAATAAATTACTATGTATCAGTAAGACATCCAACACTGCTGGAGACTCTCTCTAAATAAATTACTATGTATCAGTAAGACATCCAACACTGCTGGAGACTCTCTCTAAATAAATTACTATGTATCAGTAAGACATCCAACACTGCTGGAGACTCTCTCTAAATAAATTACTATGTATCAGTAAGACATCCAACACTGCTGGAGACTCTCTCTAAATAAATTACTATGTATCAGTAAGACATCCAACACTGCTGGAGACTCTCTCTAAATAAATTACTATGTATCAGTAAGACATCCAACACTGCTGGAGACTCTCTCTAAATAAATTACTATGTATCAGTAAGACATCCAACACTGCTGGAGACTCTCTCTAAATAAATTACTATGTATCAGTAAGACATCCAACACTGCTGGAGACTCTCTCTAAATAAATTACTATGTATCAGTAAGACATCCAACACTGCTGGAGACTCTCTCTAAATAAATTACTATGTATCAGTAAGACATCCAACACTGCTGGAGACTCTCTCTAAATAAATTACTATGTATCAGTAAGACATCCAACACTGCTGGAGACTCTCTCTAAATAAATTACTATGTATCAGTAAGACATCCAACACTGCTGGAGACTCTCTCTAAATAAATTACTATGTATCAGTAAGACATCCAACACTGCTGGAGACTCTCTCTAAATAAATTACTATGTATCAGTAAGACATCCAACACTGCTGGAGACTCTCTCTAAATAAATTACTATGTATCAGTAAGACATCCAACACTGCTGGAGACTCTCTAAATAAATTACTATGTATCAGTAAGACATCCAACACTGCTGGAGACTCTCTCTAAATAAATTACTATGTATCAGTAAGACATCCAACACTGCTGGAGACTCTCTCTAAATAAATTACTATGTATCAGTAAGACATCCAACACTGCTGGAGACTCTCTCTAAATAAATTACTATGTATCAGTAAGACATCCAACACTGCTGGAGACTCTCTCTAAATAAATTACTATGTATCAGTAAGACATCCAACACTGCTGGAGACTCTCTCTAAATAAATTACTATGTATCAGTAAGACATCCAACACTGCTGGAGACTCTCTCTAAATAAATTACTATGTATCAGTAAGACATCCAACACTGCTGGAGACTCTCTCTAAATAAATTACTATGTATCAGTAAGACATCCAACACTGCTGGAGACTCTCTCTAAATAAATTACTATGTATCAGTAAGACATCCAACACTGCTGGAGACTCTCTCTAAATAAATTACTATGTATCAGTAAGACATCCAACACTGCTGGAGACTCTCTCTAAATAAATTACTATGTATCAGTAAGACATCCAACACTGCTGGAGACTCTCTCTAAATAAATTACTATGTATCAGTAAGACATCCAACACTGCTGGAGACTCTCTCTAAATAAATTACTATGTATCAGTAAGACATCCAACACTGCTGGAGACTCTCTCTAAATAAATTACTATGTATCAGTAAGACATCCAACACTGCTGGAGACTCTCTCTAAATAAATTACTATGTATCAGTAAGACATCCAACACTGCTGGAGACTCTCTCTAAATAAATTACTATGTATCAGTAAGACATCCAACACTGCTGGAGACTCTCTCTAAATAAATTACTATGTATCAGTAAGACATCCAACACTGCTGGAGACTCTCTCTAAATAAATTACTATGTATCAGTAAGACATCCAACACTGCTGGAGACTCTCTCTAAATAAATTACTATGTATCAGTAAGACATCCAACACTGCTGGAGACTCTCTCTAAATAAATTACTATGTATCAGTAAGACATCCAACACTGCTGGAGACTCTCTCTAAATAAATTACTATGTATCAGTAAGACATCCAACACTGCTGGAGACTCTCTCTAAATAAATTACTATGTATCAGTAAGACATCCAACACTGCTGGAGACTCTCTCTAAATAAATTACTATGTATCAGTAAGACATCCAACACTGCTGGAGACTCTCTCTAAATAAATTACTATGTATCAGTAAGACATCCAACACTGCTGGAGACTCTCTCTAAATAAATTACTATGTATCAGTAAGACATCCAACACTGCTGGAGACTCTCTCTAAATAAATTACTATGTATCAGTAAGACATCCAACACTGCTGGAGACTCTCTCTAAATAAATTACTATGTATCAGTAAGACATCCAACACTGCTGGAGACTCTCTCTAAATAAATTACTATGTATCAGTAAGACATCCAACACTGCTGGAGACTCTCTCTAAATAAATTACTATGTATCAGTAAGACATCCAACACTGCTGGAGACTCTCTCTAAATAAATTACTATGTATCAGTAAGACATCCAACACTGCTGGAGACTCTCTCTAAATAAATTACTATGTATCAGTAAGACATCCAACACTGCTGGAGACTCTCTCTAAATAAATTACTATGTATCAGTAAGACATCCAACACTGCTGGAGACTCTCTCTAAATAAATTACTATGTATCAGTAAGACATCCAACACTGCTGGAGACTCTCTCTAAATAAATTACTATGTATCAGTAAGACATCCAACACTGCTGGAGACTCTCTCTAAATAAATTACTATGTATCAGTAAGACATCCAACACTGCTGGAGACTCTCTCTAAATAAATTACTATGTATCAGTAAGACATCCAACACTGCTGGAGACTCTCTCTAAATAAATTACTATGTATCAGTAAGACATCCAACACTGCTGGAGACTCTCTCTAAATAAATTACTATGTATCAGTAAGACATCCAACACTGCTGGAGACTCTCTCTAAATAAATTACTATGTATCAGTAAGACATCCAACACTGCTGGAGACTCTCTCTAAATAAATTACTATGTATCAGTAAGACATCCAACACTGCTGGAGACTCTCTCTAAATAAATTACTATGTATCAGTAAGACATCCAACACTGCTGGAGACTCTCTCTAAATAAATTACTATGTATCAGTAAGACATCCAACACTGCTGGAGACTCTCTCTAAATAAATTACTATGTATCAGTAAGACATCCAACACTGCTGGAGACTCTCTCTAAATAAATTACTATGTATCAGTAAGACATCCAACACTGCTGGAGACTCTCTCTAAATAAATTACTATGTATCAGTAAGACATCCAACACTGCTGGAGACTCTCTCTAAATAAATTACTATGTATCAGTAAGACATCCAACACTGCTGGAGACTCTCTCTAAATAAATTACTATGTATCAGTAAGACATCCAACACTGCTGGAGACTCTCTCTAAATAAATTACTATGTATCAGTAAGACATCCAACACTGCTGGAGACTCTCTCTAAATAAATTACTATGTATCAGTAAGACATCCAACACTGCTGGAGACTCTCTCTAAATAAATTACTATGTATCAGTAAGACATCCAACACTGCTGGAGACTCTCTCTAAATAAATTACTATGTATCAGTAAGACATCCAACACTGCTGGAGACTCTCTCTAAATAAATTACTATGTATCAGTAAGACATCCAACACTGCTGGAGACTCTCTCTAAATAAATTACTATGTATCAGTAAGACATCCAACACTGCTGGAGACTCTCTCTAAATAAATTACTATGTATCAGTAAGACATCCAACACTGCTGGAGACTCTCTCTAAATAAATTACTATGTATCAGTAAGACATCCAACACTGCTGGAGACTCTCTCTAAATAAATTACTATGTATCAGTAAGACATCCAACACTGCTGGAGACTCTCTCTAAATAAATTACTATGTATCAGTAAGACATCCAACACTGCTGGAGACTCTCTCTAAATAAATTACTATGTATCAGTAAGACATCCAACACTGCTGGAGACTCTCTCTAAATAAATTACTATGTATCAGTAAGACATCCAACACTGCTGGAGACTCTCTCTAAATAAATTACTATGTATCAGTAAGACATCCAACACTGCTGGAGACTCTCTCTAAATAAATTACTATGTATCAGTAAGACATCCAACACTGCTGGAGACTCTCTCTAAATAAATTACTATGTATCAGTAAGACATCCAACACTGCTGGAGACTCTCTCTAAATAAATTACTATGTATCAGTAAGACATCCAACACTGCTGGAGACTCTCTCTAAATAAATTACTATGTATCAGTAAGACATCCAACACTGCTGGAGACTCTCTCTAAATAAATTACTATGTATCAGTAAGACATCCAACACTGCTGGAGACTCTCTCTAAATAAATTACTATGTATCAGTAAGACATCCAACACTGCTGGAGACTCTCTCTAAATAAATTACTATGTATCAGTAAGACATCCAACACTGCTGGAGACTCTCTCTAAATAAATTACTATGTATCAGTAAGACATCCAACACTGCTGGAGACTCTCTCTAAATAAATTACTATGTATCAGTAAGACATCCAACACTGCTGGAGACTCTCTCTAAATAAATTACTATGTATCAGTAAGACATCCAACACTGCTGGAGACTCTCTCTAAATAAATTACTATGTATCAGTAAGACATCCAACACTGCTGGAGACTCTCTCTAAATAAATTACTATGTATCAGTAAGACATCCAACACTGCTGGAGACTCTCTCTAAATAAATTACTATGTATCAGTAAGACATCCAACACTGCTGGAGACTCTCTCTAAATAAATTACTATGTATCAGTAAGACATCCAACACTGCTGGAGACTCTCTCTAAATAAATTACTATGTATCAGTAAGACATCCAACACTGCTGGAGACTCTCTCTAAATAAATTACTATGTATCAGTAAGACATCCAACACTGCTGGAGACTCTCTCTAAATAAATTACTATGTATCAGTAAGACATCCAACACTGCTGGAGACTCTCTCTAAATAAATTACTATGTATCAGTAAGACATCCAACACTGCTGGAGACTCTCTCTAAATAAATTACTATGTATCAGTAAGACATCCAACACTGCTGGAGACTCTCTCTAAATAAATTACTATGTATCAGTAAGACATCCAACACTGCTGGAGACTCTCTCTAAATAAATTACTATGTATCAGTAAGACATCCAACACTGCTGGAGACTCTCTCTAAATAAATTACTATGTATCAGTAAGACATCCAACACTGCTGGAGACTCTCTCTAAATAAATTACTATGTATCAGTAAGACATCCAACACTGCTGGAGACTCTCTCTAAATAAATTACTATGTATCAGTAAGACATCCAACACTGCTGGAGACTCTCTCTAAATAAATTACTATGTATCAGTAAGACATCCAACACTGCTGGAGACTCTCTCTAAATAAATTACTATGTATCAGTAAGACATCCAACACTGCTGGAGACTCTCTCTAAATAAATTACTATGTATCAGTAAGACATCCAACACTGCTGGAGACTCTCTCTAAATAAATTACTATGTATCAGTAAGACATCCAACACTGCTGGAGACTCTCTCTAAATAAATTACTATGTATCAGTAAGACATCCAACACTGCTGGAGACTCTCTCTAAATAAATTACTATGTATCAGTAAGACATCCAACACTGCTGGAGACTCTCTCTAAATAAATTACTATGTATCAGTAAGACATCCAACACTGCTGGAGACTCTCTCTAAATAAATTACTATGTATCAGTAAGACATCCAACACTGCTGGAGACTCTCTCTAAATAAATTACTATGTATCAGTAAGACATCCAACACTGCTGGAGACTCTCTCTAAATAAATTACTATGTATCAGTAAGACATCCAACACTGCTGGAGACTCTCTCTAAATAAATTACTATGTATCAGTAAGACATCCAACACTGCTGGAGACTCTCTCTAAATAAATTACTATGTATCAGTAAGACATCCAACACTGCTGGAGACTCTCTCTAAATAAATTACTATGTATCAGTAAGACATCCAACACTGCTGGAGACTCTCTCTAAATAAATTACTATGTATCAGTAAGACATCCAACACTGCTGGAGACTCTCTCTAAATAAATTACTATGTATCAGTAAGACATCCAACACTGCTGGAGACTCTCTCTAAATAAATTACTATGTATCAGTAAGACATCCAACACTGCTGGAGACTCTCTCTAAATAAATTACTATGTATCAGTAAGACATCCAACTCTGATGGAGACTCTCTCTAAATAAATTACTATGTATCAGTAAGACATCCAACACTGCTGGAGACTCTCTCTAAATTAATTACTATGTATCAGTAAGACATCCAACACTGCTGGAGACTCTCTCTAAATTAATTACTATGTATCAGTAAGACATCCAACACTGCTGGAGACTCTCTCTAAATAAATTACTATGTATCAGTAAGACATCCAACACTGCTGGAGACTCTCTCTAAATTAATTACTATGTATCTGTAAGACATCCAACACTGCTGGAGACTCTCTCTAATGTCATTATGTGTCAAAACTCTGGAGTGAAATTCCCACACAGTTAAAAACAGATAGAAAATGTAGAGGTTCAAAACTTTGCTTAAACAGCACCTGTGCTAATGATGGCTCTGTTATTCCTGCTCACCTGGCTAGCTTTACTCAGATTACTTTTTTCCAACTCTTACAGCCACTTTGATTCCCGATCCTTTTATACCTTCTCGCTCCTCCTCATACGGCATTTATTTCTTAAACTCTTACTTCTCCTCCTCTGACACCCCACCACTAACTATGGTTCCTCCTCTGTCCAGATCTCTTCCTGCTCATTCCCATAACTTCTATTTTCATATCTCTCTTATCATTTTTAAGCTACATTCTATTTGTCTGTCTGTAAATTATTACTAAACTGATAAACACCCCAGTTTGATATTTCCCTGCAGCTATCATGTTATAAATACATTAATTGTTACTCTATGTTATTTTTGTTTTCAATAATTAGTCAATTTATGTCTTTTTTTTTAAATGTTATGTTCATATGAGAAATATTTAAAAATCCTATAAATAAGCTCCTGTACAGATGTTTTTACTCAGCAATTATTAAATGTACATCATGTGTAACTTCAATGTGGAACTTTTCTCCCTGGGTCCTTACTAAAAATGGTTTTAGCCCAGTGAGACTTTTTCTGGTCAACAGATAAATAAATAAATAAATACCCTTTCCCTAACAGTACCACTCAGCAAACAGCGTCTGTTTGCATTTATTTTAATTTCTTTCATTGAGCACAAAACGCTACTGTTTGTTACCCTTTTGAGTTGATGTACTTTCATCAATGTGTGTTTCTTTGTTCAGCTGTATTGTCAACATGCTGCATTGATGTAAGAAAGGACTAGAGAATCTGTCAGATGATTCAGACTCCTAGTGAAGACTAAAGATTTTTTAAATGTCCTAAAGTACTCAGGGCATTTGTAATCAAAAGGCAGGCATCACTGCTCACCATGCCTTCTTATTGACAATGTAGGAAACACAGTTAGACGGTAGCCCTACAAAGGAGTTCATTTCTCTGTTGATGTGAGGTCCATTCATATAAAACAAGGAAGGGCAGTGTTGAATAAATCTGAGCGGTTAAAGGGGTGGGATTGTGGTTAGAGATCCCTGGCAGAACCACATGCAGAAAGCTTCTTATCAAGAATAAAAGGAAGAAAAAAGAGTTTGATGGCCATAGTGAATATAATTAGTAAGCACATTGATGGGAATGTTGAAATAGTGCCCCACATAGATAATGAGGATAAATGCACTTTTTCCTAATTCATATGCTAGGACTGTCATGGTGACAATAATCTTGGTGATTACTACATCATACAGCTGTTGAGGTTGGGTGGGGGAGACAATCCTCAGAATGTTACCTGAACTGCTGCTATATCAGATTCACTATAATGTTCCACAGGAAGGCATCTTCAGCTGCCTTTCTTGTACTTTTATTCACAGTAACTCCTTAAATCATTTTACAAGTTGTGTGTTATTCCAACCACCTCCTTTGATGAATACCTTAGTCACTAATTCTTTATATTATGTGGCTTATGAGAATAAAAGGAGACATCTTAAAATGTTACACTGTGGAAAAAATGTCTACAGTTGATTTAATAAGAAAAATCCCTTATCAAAGTATGTTTAACTATAAAATGAAAATGTGGCATGTCCAGCACCTCTGTTATTACTCGAGAAAGCTGTTAATGTTTTAGCAAAATTTTCACTTGGGGTGTTTTTTTTAATTCATAAATGGGTTTTAAATGAAAAAAAAATACAGTTTACGGAAGCAATTAACTGTACTTTGAACAGAGGTTTGTTTTGTGTAAAAGTGAAAGTGGTTACTGATGGTACAAGCTGAAGAATAATTTAACAACTTTTAGGCACTTATGTTCCATTTTATGGATATTTATTCAGACCTGTAGGAATTGCTTTTGCAGTGTGTTCCTTTGGAGAAATAGTACATTTTTCATAAACATTTCCTTCACAAAGGCTCATTTGGGGGATTTAAAGCAGTACTGCAGCGTTTTCTGTCATGTTGGTTTATGATACTTTTTACTAAACTTGATTTCTGAAAAGTGGCTTGTTAAGAACTAACAATTCTAAAAGCCTTTGGGAAAAGCGTACATACATGAGGGAGTAGTTACATTTTACAAGTAATTGTTATGGCTCCACTCACTAAACAGAATACAGATTATAAGGTAGGACTCAGTTTGGTAAAATTGTTACTCCTGATGTTGCTGAAGACTGTAGAAAAACTTACCCAAGTGGCAAATGCTTTTTATAACCTACAACATAGTGCTTCAAATAATTACAAGCAATTATCTTATAAATGTATGTAGGAGATTACAGTTAAGTCAGTAAAATACTTAAATAAGGACATTCTGAAATAAAGTTCATGATGGTTTCATTTTTATCCTTCTCAGCATTTTTTATCATGTTCAGATTTTTAGACCATCTATTCCTTACAGGTTTAGGGATTCATACCCAGAGATTAAACAGAGTTTTTTTAAAATCACAAAGGGTTTCTGAGAATTCTTATTTTACATTAAACGTGGGGCTGCATGAGCAGTAAAATGAATAACCAACTGGAAAAAAAAGAAACATATATATATATATATATATATATATATATATATATATATATATATATATATACCTTCATCAGTGCTGGAAGGCAATGCATCACAAAATCAAAGGTCTTCCCTTTTTCATAGAAGATATCAAGTGTCGGCTGTTTTACAGCACTTTAAGAATGCTATGCTGACAAGCTCTAGGACAAAAAAGGTCAAGCCTATGGATGGCAATAAGCGACAAATTACACAGCAGTATAAATGGACTCCCCTTCTCTCATATGTGATAAAAATAGAAGGAGAAGAATCAGGATCAATAAAACAATGCTTTACTGCTCGGTATCTTCCCAAAATGAGACTGTGATGATGCAACATAAAGAGTCACCCTCCTTTTTCATTAAACACCTTACAGAGACCTGCAATGGAGGATAGCAGAATAGTATAGACATTTATGGTTATGAACGCCTAATGAACCTCATCCAGTAATTCCAAGGTTGATCCTTTCTCACTAAGTTTGCATAACATGCAGATATGAACAAGTCAACCAGGTAGTACTCCTGGGCTATTCATATCACGTGATTAAACATCAAAGAATTGCATCATCTTACATCAAAATCAAGCAAGAATAAAACAAACTCATCTGAACTGAAACATATAGGTTAATCAAATGCTATGTGTAATAGCCATCTGAACAGAAATACAAAGCAATAGTAACAAAAAGTCCACATTTCTGTTTCCTTAGTAAAATAGACTATATTACTTATGAGGGAAAGTGAAATATTCCCAGTTCCCTTGCAGGGGGAAGAGTCACAGTGACTTTTTAAAATGAGCTAACACAATGTAAAAGATTGTTAAAATGAAGATGATAAAAAACACGGACATCAAAAATTATGAAAAAAGCATTTTTCCAGCGTAATTTTTTTTTCTGGGAGTGGGGTATGTGTGCTTTTATTTGTACTCACACCTACACTTCTCCTAACATGCTAAATGAAACTTCTTTATCTGCAAAGTTCCATGATTTCAACTAAACCTGCATTGTGCAACAAAACATGACTTAAGTAAAGGCAGTCACATATTCCTGTTGTGAGTAAAGTCATTTAAGTCTATTCAATGTATCACAAGAAGGTTCTTTCTCCTTACTGCATCCCTTAAATTAAATATATTAACTGCACAGTCTCATAGCCATGTGCAAAGTGAAACACTGTAATAATGCAACATGCTACAATATAGCCACCATCTCAAATAAGTGCATATTATTTGATAAAATTAATGTGATCAAATCTAATCTGACAAAGTAAAAACTAACAAGCTGAACTGCTGCTTCTTCCAACATCTCTCAAAAGAAACATGTGAGTGGTGGGTCTTAATTAACAAATAAATAAAGGACAGAGGAAAATAATCGAGAACCTGAATTTTTAAAATGAGTCTGGTGAATTCAGAGAGACCATACCTGCAAATTTATAGACCTTATATAGGAAAACTGTATGTGTGCAAATGTCTTCACTGAAAGAAACCCAATAAGAAATCAATATAAACATTTTGTCTCCAAATAGTCCAAAAACATGTTAAAGTTTTCAAATGATTACTGTGACTTTAAATTAATATACTAATAAAAGAAAATCCTACAGTTTGCATGTAAATATCCACAAAATTGCTTATGAGGACATTAAGACTGTAAAGAATATGCAGCAACAATCTTCATCCATACTTTAACATTAACATTTCCCATCTGCGGCACTCCTGTAGGTAAGAATTTGGATAGGAAATAATTAATAATTATTGCAGAAGTTGGAATTTCTCCTTGAAAAGAGATAAAGCTAAATGCTGAAGGTAAGAAAATGATCATCGTCTGAGTCCTCCTCAAAAAGAAATGTGTAGAATGGATGCTTACTTATATCACTACCCATAATTATAATTATGTTTCCTACTCACTGGCAGAAGAGACACATATATGTATTACCCACTGCTGATATGCAGTCCCCTACCCTGGCAAAGGACACTTTTCAAATGATCCATAACCAATAACATTTCCTGACTCCACTTATATACAGATCAGTGGATTTAATTAATATAAAGTAAGATACTGTATAAGCAATTTCCTTAAAATAAATGCTTTGACTCTAGGATATTTATTTTAACTGAAGATGCTTAACTAGAACCCAGGGATTTTCCCAGGAATAATAAATAATACAGTGTATGACGTTAAGGAAAAAGAAGGGTATACATCATTTATGGGTCTATATTATGTAATCGAAAACCCGTTTGAGCGAACACCACAACACCGACACACATAGTCCAAACCTCAAATATGCCAAACCCCCTAAACCGCGAAATTTCAAATCTCGAATCGTCATAGTCGGCCAACACCACTGTGCGCTACATACTACATACCCAAAAATAATAAATAAAACACATACATACACTAACCAAACCCTACTTCTAACCCTACACTAAACCTTACACACATTAATATTTATGCACTTACCTTAACCCGCACCCTAACCCTAAGGTCCATAACTATTGCACACTTACCCTACAGACATATACCCAAACAAAACAAATAATCCACACACATACACTTAACAAAACCCTACTTCTAACCCTACACTAAACCTTACATACATTACCTATCTATGCACTTACCTTAACCCGCACCCTAACCTAAGGTCCGTAACTATCGCAAACTTACCTTACGGAGCTATGCTGCATACGAGACAACCATGACACTTTGACATTTCGTGTTTAGCAGTTTTGAACATTCACTGTTACCGTAGTTTGCTCTATACTTGTTGCTTAATTCCGATTTGCTCAAACAGGTTTTCGATCTAGTAATATAGAGTAATATATAGTAATTTATTTATTCTTCTTAGCATTTACCATTCAGTCACCATTGTCTGTACCCCCTGCAACATCATAACTCCTTTTTCTCGGGTTCTTTCTAAGGTGCCCATTTTCTATCAAGGTCATAATTTCTTCTAGAACAGATGTGTCTTCAAGCACTGAAGCAGAGCAGCAAGCTCCAGAGGATTCTAAGCAGCTCTGTGTAATGGCATGTCAAGGCATTAAGTATTAGCACTTTTCTCATTCTGCACCTGTGTCTCACATTGGAAGGGCAGAGTGTCTAAACTCATTTATCACTGGAGATGTATCACAGGAAATGAGTCTGTGCTGGACGTGGTAATTGGGGTCTGACTGTGATACTGAGGCAGCAACAAAGAGTTTGTGTGGTACAAAAGTCTTATGTTGCTAGTTCACCAACATCCATGGCAGTTAAATAGAATTTTCACAAAGACTGAAAAGGTTTTAGTTCCAAAGGCACATCATAGGATACAAGCAGACCTGCCTCTTGCTGAGCAAAGTAACAAATTCAGTATAATCATATAATCTGTGCCAGAATTTGCTATTTTTTACATAACTGCTGACTTGTTTACTGAGAGATCACAGTTTAAAATGCAATGAAATGATGATGAACATCCACATTTCTCATATTGCCCTCATTGTTGATGAGTAATAGAAAAAAGAACACTAAAAACTCTGGTTACTGCTGAGGCTGGCATCTAAACTGCTGTTCTTTCAAAAGATCTACATGTTTGGTATGATTTTTTTTTGGGGGGGTGCATTTGGGTGTGACTATTATGGAGAAACTGAGGAGAGGAGGAGAATGATAATTATGGAGGGGAAAACAAGCCAGAAAAAAAAATGTAAAACTCTTTGTAAATATCAGATACATACAAGCAAGTAAACAGAAAAGAGAAGGGCGAGACAAGTGACAACTTAGCTGGAGAGCAACTCGGAGAAGAATATTTTTGACTGATCCTTCAACAGACATGGACTGCAGTCATATGGTTGAAAGGTATTTGTTAACCAGAATGAGGAGCAATGAGTTGATAAGAAATGGTAGCTCTCCAGTGTATTCAAGTATTTTAACTTCCAGTGTGTAATGGATGTGTGGTCACTCATCATGTTATAAACCAGAATGTTTGGTAGCATCTGTAAATGACCAATCAGTAACATGCAAGCTAACTAGAGGGGCCATGTCCTCAGAGGAAATGGATTCCAGAGACAGAGCACTAAAAACTGCTGCATATATATATTACACACATATATATATATATATATATATATATATATATATATATATATATATATATATATATATGGTTCCCTATCAGAAGCCTGAAACACTATAAGCTTGAAAATCAAAATCCTGAAACCAAAAGCCTGAAAATTCAAAATCCCGAAAACCCAAAATCCTGAAACTCAAAATCCTGAAAACACAAAATGGACATACTGATGTCATTGTGGCTTTGCTATTGTTAGCCCTGTGGTGTTAGGGCATGCGTTGGGTTCAGGTAAGTGTGCGGTTGGTTTTATGTTAGGGTTAGGGGCGGTTTAAGTGAGTTAGGGTTAGGGCGCAGGTTAGGCATGTATGCAATAGTGACAAATATTGGGGTTAGGGGTGGTTTAAGTGAGATAGGGTTAGGGCGCAGGTCAGGTGAGTGTGCGATAGTGACGGACCTTAGGGTTAGGGTTAGGGTCAGGGTCAGTCGGTAGATATTAGTGTCTTTATAGTGACATATTAGCATTATTTGTGTTTTCAGGATTTTGAGTTTCAGGATTTTGGGTTTTTGGGATTTTGAATTTTCAGGCTTTTGGTTTCAGGATTTTGATTTTCAAGCTTATAGTGTTTCAGGCTTCTGATAGGGAACTATATATATATATATATATATATATATATATATATATATATATATACAGTTGTGATTCTCATCAAAATGCAAAATATAATTTGTACAAACCATTTTTTTAAGAGCAACCTGAATAAAATATTAAAATATTTACATCTGGGTTGGAATATGAGTTTGTATGGTTAATAAAAGTCCTCTTTAGAGATAAAATATGCATTGTTAGTTCTGCATGGAATACTAACCACAGCCAGAATGTAGAGTTTATCTTCACCAAGATGAACTGTGGTTTTCAGCTCTTCTGGTATGCCATTATTTTGTTCCATGGCTGCATTTGATTTTAGATTTCATCAAACTGGACTTCAGGAAGTCTTGTTCACTAAAAAATCTCAACAGCAACTGTTTCATGAAAGTGAGTTACTGTCTGTAAAGGATGGGCTGCTACCCAGAATATATTTACAACAGTGTTTTATGAAACAGGATACAGGAAGTATGAGGGATGAAGCAGGAAGTATGAGGGCTGAAACAGGAAGTTCTGTGTATAACTTTACCTCTGGCACTCTTTGTTGTACTTCCAGATGGGGACTGCACGATATTCTGAGAACAAGTACAGATGTTTGTCTTTGTGCATGAATGAAAGTTATAAAATATATCTGAACTCTATCCTGTGTAGGATTACACAAAACAGACATGACGTATGACGTAAGGAAAGCAATGTCAGTATCTATTCTTACTGGAATTCAAAGGGTCTTTGTAATGTGGAATGCAGTTTTATGTCAGTACTACATTCTCTGTTCAGGAATTGATCTTTGGCCATCATGACCGGCTAAATAAATTACAGTATACATGAATACATCACAGCACTGGAAAATGTGCATTTTTGAATTGTACAACTCCTTTCCACATATTAGCAACGTGAGTGTTTCCTAGTGTGCTTTTACATGTTTCTTACTGTATAAATTCTGGGATATATAATTTAATGGCAAACAGATCTAGCTAGCCACCACCACATCCTGGTATTGCATGGTGGAGACATAATGTAATTAGTGACTTCTTCAGTTCCTAAAAATGTGCTTCCATATAAAATTCAGTCCGGAAGTATTTTCCAAGCTCATTGGTCCACCACCAGGGGTACAGCATCCTATACTCTGATGTTGCAAATGGTTCAGAAAATGGTGACTGAATGGTAAATGTTATGGAGAATTAATATATGATGTGTGAGGAGAGAGAGAGAATAACAAAAGTCAGAAAGAGGTGAGAACAGTGGATGTGATTTGAGGGAAAGTATATGAGAACTGCATTTTAAGGAAAGAATAAGACGGGGAAGGGGTGCATCACAAGTAGATAAGAAGAACACAGTTTAGGCTACATAAGAGAAATTACTTTTTAAAGTTCTGTCGAAACAAGAAGGTTCTAGAGGTAATGTTTTCCAGAGTGCAAAATGGGCACAGACTGCCGCACGGTTTTCAGATGAGTAAAGCAACAGGGCTGTAATCACCTGGGTAATCATCATCTAGAAAATTACAATGAGAAAAGTGTGTTACACAACACCTCAGAGGGCATTACCTGTCAGCAGTTATGGATTTACTTGTTACTTGTTAGACATGCAACAACAACAGTTCTGCATAAAAGCTCTAGTTGTTGTTATCTTTCACTCAGCTGCATTTACATTTCCACCTTACACCCCATGTGCTTCACTTTGAACTTTGAAACTCTCTCTGTATTAAATATTTTTATAGGCATAGTTCATTTGTAGCTTGCTGTTTATTCACCACACACAACAATGCCCCCACTCAACAGTGTATGCCGGTGAAGGGGCAGGAAAATTCTGCAGCAAACTGGTTTCATCATTCAGTCAACTTTTACCTAATGTACTTATAATTGTTAACTTGGAATGTACAACCGGGATGAGCCACTAATAATGGAGTTCAAGAGAAAAAAAATCTTTAGAAAAATGAAAGAGAATGACATAGATAAATAATAGTACATTATATGTGAAAAACAATAGTAAATTAGTTTACATCTGTATAAATAAAATTACCATTATAAATAGCATAGCCTTGCAATACGATGTAAAAAGAAGGGTATACGTCATTTATGGGTCTATATTACGTAATCGAAAGCCTACAGTCCAGCATACTGTCAATATAAAAGATGTGTCGAACCATAGTTAGAAGGATGATGAGAGAAGGAGCAGATATCCATGGCTTACAAGGGGTGACAGTAGCTTGGGAAACGCCACTCTAGTGATGCCGTACATGCACAACTATCTTCTCTGCAAGTAATCTTTAACTATACTCATCAAAATGTTTCTGCTTGGAATACATATGAGATTACAAGGAAGTCTTCGTCTACGTTTATGTAAAACCTGGAATTGCCCATTTATTTTTGAATTTGTAATCGGATAACTCACAAAGGCCATGACCTCATGCAGAGGGAGGAGATTTCTCCACATAATGTTATCAACCAGGGATGGGCCAATGTAGAATTTTGGGATTTTGTGTGTAAAAACAACAAAAATACAGCAGAGTGTTATTGAAATCCAGCCAGGTATACTCTTTACTGAATGGAAGTTCTGTGTTATTCAACAGTGGTTAACGGTGAATTGGTGGATACGACTGTATGCCTCTGCAAGATGCACAACCTGATATGCAGCATGTTGAATGCAAGGGGAGGACAGAAAGTAGCAGCTTGCTGTAGTGACTCTAGACTTACCTGTGAAGAATTTTCCATGTAACACTGCCAAGCTTTAAATTTTACAAGCAAATCAAATTTCAGCTGGTTGTCAAATGTAAACAAACAAATAAACCAACAAAAAAGAGTTTAGAGGTAAGACTTCCTGCAGGTCTTTACAGACATATGCAGGTATGAATTCTACAAGTGAGTGGATGAGAAGACTGTTATGGCTGGAGGAGGTCATGGTATTTTTGAATTTCCAAACATCAAGTGAAGAGGTCATACAGAAAAGCCACCTAGCCAACATGAACATAAAGATCCAGGAAACCAGAGCCTTGACTGGGAAGTCCTTAAACTTCCTTTAAAGAAGACTCTTGCAGAATATGCAAACATTATTATTTTGGTTTCTGGTGCATTGAGAGGTAACTCTATACTGCTGAGCCAGAAGTGAATGGATGGTAGGAGTTAATGGATTCCAGTAGTACCTCTGTTAATGCAGTTGTGGAGTCACTGGCACACTAAATAAGTCTAGCAACCCTGTAATAGTTTGAATACGTCATTCAGATTTATGTGAGTAAGAGAAGCCCCAAGGCTGATCCTTGAGGAACTCCAACATTCGCTGATAGAAAATGAGAGACAACGCCATTGCACCTGATAACTTGTTTTTTTCACTAAGACTAACATCAAGACATTACAGTACATGCATGAGCCATGTAGGACATACCATGCTGAAGAGTGATATCCAGGGACAAAGCACCAAAGAATGCCAGTTTACAGATGATTGCAACTGAATTCTACTAGACAAAATAATGCAGTGTCAGTCCCATGGAGTGGCTGAAATCCACAATAGATGTTGAAGATTATATCTGAGCTAATTATGTCTTCTAACAGCAATACATTTGTATATTTTTTGTTTTCATTATAAAAGATCAACACAATGAATCAAGCAAAGGGATCAATCTCAACATATTGAGAAGATTGTTAAACTCACTGCCAGTCTTTAATGCAATCAGTTTTTTGAAGGAACTCAGGCCTCACACGCTCTCCCAGACTTTAATTATGCAACGTCCATATTTCCAGAATGGTAGAGAAAGGAGAAATTCTCCATTAAAGTCTGCATAAGTCTTATGCTGTGATGTTACCCTAATGTGTGGGGTATGATCTGCAATGCACAGTGGTTCCTACCAGTACACTTTGATTAGTTATTCTTACTTTTTAACCAACTTCATTCAGGCAATTAGAATCCAGTCAGCTTGTTCTCAATCAAAAACAGAGAGTTGTATGTTTTACTACTGAGTCCTGCATTTGAATGTTGTGAGAAAATCTATACTTGAAAACCTGATAAATTAAATTATAAAGTTCAGTTATGATCAATATCTTGATATTCTAAATGGTTACCTAAAAGCTTCATCAGACCGCCAAACCACTTTCAGTAGGGAAAATTAACAAGGCCATGCTGTCAGCAAATTGCCAGATCATTATAAGCAAAGTACTGTACCCATAAGATGATCTCTCACCCCCACACCCAATAATGTCCTTAGCACCTGTGTGTGAGAACTGTATGTGACCATCCACCTTGGTGGTGTTACATTTCTTGCTTGTATGCCACCTGCGAAGTCTGAATACCTTTAAATTAGAAAATGTAATTGATAGTTCCTTTGCTGCCTGTTCTCACAGATTACAGATCACATATAACTTTGCCTAACACTAACCATCTCTCTTCAACCCCAGACATGCTATCAAACTCCTATTGAGGAGTCAACAATTTTCTGGAAATACTAAATAGTGGAGGCATGAATAATGTCCACCACACACACACTCACCACAGTCACCATCCTGCCAGGTAACTTAATGCATCCTATATACTCATTCAGGCCACAACTATTACATGGAGAAAGCAACAAAAAACTATTTTGCATGCCAGCTTACACAAACCTAAGTGCCATAAGCCAACTTTATGTGTAGCATGAGCCTATCTGATGCTCTAAAGGTAGGCAACATTACTACATACAATACAACATTACTAAATACACTATAACATTACTATATACAATATAGCATTATGATATACTGTACAACATTACTGCACACAATACAACATTACTACATGCAATATAACATTAGTATATACAATATAACATTGCTATATACAATACAACATTACTACATACACTATAACATTACTATACACAATATAACATTATTATATACTGTACAACATTGCTACACACAATACATTACTACATGCAATATATAATTAGCATATACAATATAGCATTACTATATACAGTACAACATTACTACATACAACATTACCACATACACTATAACATTACTATATACGGTACAACATTACTACATACACTATAACATTACTATATACAATATAACATTATACAACAACCCCCCCATTAATATTCTAAAATGTGCACGCTGATTGGTCAGCATCCCGTTATAAATCAGACTTATACTAATAGAAAAAGGTACTGTCGCCCGGACTTTTTCCATTAGTATGTCTTTTTTTTGGTATGTGTTGAACAGCAACAGAGAAGTAAAGAGCTCCGTTGCTGTTATCTGCTATGTTAAACACATTTAACATAGCGAGATAGCTTAAAAAAAAAGCATCAGAGATCTTCTTTTTAGAGTTGTCTCGCTATGTTAATGGGTTAACGAGTTTAACATAGCGAGACAACTTTAAAAAAAGCAATGGAGAAAGGAAGATCTCCGTTGCTTTTTTTTAAGCTATCTCGCTATGTTAAACGTGTTTAACATAGTGAGACACTTTTAAAAAGCAACGGAGATCTTGCTTTCTCCATTGCTTCCTCTACACACAGTTCTGATGTATTGCGTAGACATAAGCATGTGCAGTACATCAGAACTGCTCCAGAATACTGGACAGCTGCGGAAGGGCAGCAAGGAGGCATTATACAATGCCATTATTTAAGAAAATTAAGTTTTTTTTTTCTTAAATAATGTCATTGTATAATAGCAATAACCCACTTCTGGCTGTGGATAATGCCAGATTTACCCACGGTTGTCTTTGTTTGGCCACTCGGGCTTCGCCTCGTGACCAAACCATGCCAACCGTGGGTAAATCCACATTACCCACACCCAGGCGTGGGTTATTGCTTAATTATTATATACTTTACAGCATTACTACACACAACACAACATTACTACATACACTATAACATTAGTATATACAATACGACATTACTATATATGGTACAACATTACTACATACAGTACAACATTACTGTATGCAATATAACATTACTATATACAATATAACATTATTATATACTGGACAACATTACTGCACACAATACAACATTACTACATACAATATAACATTACTATATACAATATAACATTATTATATACTGTACAACATTACTACATACAATACAACATTACTACATACACTATAACATTACTATATACAATATAACATTTTTATATACTGTACAACATTACTGCATACAATACAACATTACTACATACACTATAACATTACTATATACAATATAACATTATTATATACTTTACAACATTACTACTCACAATACAACATTACTATATACAATATAACATTATTATATACAATATAGCATTATTATATACTGTATAACATTACTACATACAATACAACATTGCTATATGCAATATAACATTAGTATATACAATATAACATTACTATACACTGTATGACATTGCTACATGCAATACAACATTACTATATATGGTACAGCATTACTACATACAGTACAGCATTTCCTGACAACTTTCAGTTACCAAAGTGTGAATCACAAAGCTGTCAAGTTAAGTTTCACATTTCAACAATAGCACTTGTCAAGCAAAACTCTTTTCACTTTGTTTCTGTGGTAATGTAGTTTAAGAACATAGAAAAAGTAAACTAACCTTTATTTCCTGCCAGATAAGCCCTGTATAGACTTGCTAAAAATACCTCTCATATAATGTGGCATCCTTTTCATCACATATTTAAATATTTCTTATATAATTTGACAATCTTCTTCACCTGTTTTTCTCTCTGAAGACATCCATTTCATTCTAGGGCCATGTACCAACAATATTGTTTCTGACTTTACTGACAACATCTTGTCAACTTTTGGTGATATGAAACAGGTACATACTAATGCAGAAAGCATCAAGAAAAAAGATGTATCTCTTGCAAAGCTAGATTATACTTTGTATTCCAGAAATTGTGGCTCCATATATAAAACTCAATTCAACAAAGTCTTCCATACTTAGAAATTGGTCCACCAGGGTATGTGAGAAAGCATAAATTAAGCAGTGGTGGTAATGCTTACTGTTCCAGCTGCAGCTGTACTTTATCTAACACGCAGATCCGCCAGTGAAAAATAGTTAGTGGAATTCAGAAAGGCTTAACATGATGGTGATGCCTTAGCCTGGCACTTTTCCCCATCACACCAAGTCCTGCCAATTCAGACAGCACCTTATCACTCAAGTTTTCCTCTCATGGGGTTGTCTCAGCAGGGATGGTGGTTGTTTTACATGCATTTTCCTGAATAGTAACCTTTTGCACTGAGTATCATATATATATATATATATATATATATATATATATATATATATATATATATCTTAAAATTAATAACTGTGTATCGTTTAAATAATATGTGATTAGCTGATCAACCCCCAACACATCTAAAACATTGGGAGGTCTCAACTCAAAACAGAATCACTCCCAAGGTCACAAGAAATGATAAATAAAATAATGACTAATTTATGTAATGTCATAGTCACTGTATCCAAGGCATGATTGCCTTTGGCCAGACATCATAGCTCACTCATCTTTCTGTCTCAGTGGCATCATTATCTGTGAGGTAAGATATAGCTTAACAACAGCTGCTTTCTTTCACTGAGTCAATGCTGTTTGTCAGAATGACACTTTATTTCCCTCTAGAAAACATAGACTAAATGAACAAGGATAGTGATGTTTGAGGAAACACAGTCTTGCTTCAGGCTGTTTTTACTCCCAGGGATACTGTAGCAATTTGTATTAAATTAGCAGCATTAGAATGTGTCTGTTATTTTACTTAACATAATTATTTGTATATAAATATCAGATGCTTATAGCAGAGTTTAATCTTACCAGGCTTTCTCACATGAGAGCTTCTCTTACCAAAACCTTTTGAAGCACTTTATGAATGTATATGCTTAGGATTGTTTAAAGCTCTCTCTAGCTACTGTAAACATTTATCTTTTTGAACCTTTGTCCAGTCTTCATCCAGCAAGAGTTTCATCATTGATTTATCTATCTCAGGGGGACCAGTAACACTGGCAGAAATATCTGCATCTTTATTTACTGCATTACTTCTCTGTGAACAGACTTTAAAAAGGTAGTTGAAGTAGGGAATAGAAATGTAATTTAGGAGAGGAGAATGATTTTACCTTTGACCACAGTTCCTGAATATGAACTATTATGCTTCATTTAATACAGTTATTAAAAAGATAATAATGCATCCCTACTAGGAAGAAAATATCCCCTAGATATAGTAATGAAATTGGGTGTAAGGAGAGTTATTTATTAATTTACTTATTTATTGACATTTGATTACTGGGAAAGTCCAACTGGGTTGAACCCCATTTTCAGCAGAGCCCCACGGGGAAAACTTCAAATTATTGCAAAACATTTTAAGAACTAAGTTTAACAATCTTCAAAAATAAAACAAAAACATCTTCAGTTTAAATAATTCTAACAAATTAGACATAATATAAAAACATTGTTTACAAATTAATACAAAGTATATGATAATCATTTAATATTTAGAGAAATTTTAGACAGTTCGTAGAGAAATTAAATGTAAGTTGGTCTGCTACAACTTGTTATTGCAAAATGATGTTCAGGAAAGACAGGCTTATGGTATATTTAGAGAGAAAGTCAGGGAAAAGAATTAGATAGCAGTAAGGAAGTGCATGAAGACGGGAGAGTAAGGAGGTATAAGCAATGTAAAGGTGCTTGTTCACATTTAGGGATACAGGTTATCCTGGTTTTGAGCAAGAACAGAGACCGATTTTAGCTAGGGAGTCTTTCAGAGTGGTTTGAAAGATGGGAGGAAGGGTATAGACCTAATGGATACAAGAATGGAGTTCCCGGCCTTAGTAACTTTGTATGGGCACAGACAATGCCCAGCAGATTTATTAGGTTTGTAGACAGACAGGAGCTTTTGGTCACTGGATCACAATGGTTAACTGAGAACATAGTTGTGTAGAATGTTTTTTTAATGCTGGACAAGCAGAGGGATGCTGGATAATTTTAAAGGTGTTAAGAAGTTGTGTATATGTTAGTTGATGTGGCAGATCTAACCAATTAAGGCTTTTCATCGCTATGCATTGCTGGGTTCTGAAAGGGGTATGTGCTGCAAATTTAGCAACTTTGTTATAGCATTGTTCAAGTTTTAATTTTGTGAAGCCTGGAGTGGGAAGGCAATAAGGAGTGGCAAGTGTTTTAAGTTGTGTCAGTGAGAACGTTTTGACTCTGTAAAACATCCCTAGTATTCAATGAGGTTTTCTTATGCAATTTTTTTATATGCAGGTGGAATATAAGATTATGATCCACCGCTATGAAAAATTACTTCAGTGGTTGTATTATCAAGAGAGAGGACTTTTTTCATGACAGAGGGATTCAGGGAAAAAGTTGTAGTTTGGTCTTTTTTAGGCTGAGCATGAGTTATGAGTTATGAAGCCATGTTTCAGTGGCTGTTAAAGCTTCCTGAGTAATTTTTTGGAGCTGCAACATGTTATCAGATGTGCAAATGAGCATGGAATCATCTGCATATTGTATTAGGCTGGCCTGTTGTGTGGAAGTATAGAGTGTTGATGAAAATGTTAACGAGGAAGAGATCAAGGATAGAGCCTTATGGTACACCAGTGGTGACTGGGAGGTAAGGAGACAGCATGGAGTGACATTTTACTGACTGATACCTATTGGACAGGTATATTTTGAACCACAGAAGGGTGGTGAGGATATTTGAAGTAGATGTTTGCTGCAACTAACTGTGTCGAAGGCTTTAGACAAGTCTAGAAATATGGGAGAGACTAGCGTGCCATTATCTCTAGCTTTAGCGATGGGGTCTATATAGGTTAGACGGGCAGTGTTAGCACTGTGAGAAGGACGGAAGCCATGTTTTTGTAGGGGATGTGACACCCCTGCACTGGCACAGTAATCAAGGAGCTTCAATCCTCATCACTAGCACCAGTGAGGGAAGTACACATTCAGAGGACGACAAGTACACACACAGTAAAGTACAATTTGCCTTTAGAACACACAGAGATCACAGTCAGTCTGGGGATGGTTTCTCCCTCTTTCTCCAGATCCTCAACAAGACTCCCCACTTGCACAGCTATAGGGTTAAGATTTAAGCTGAGTGACCAAGCTAAGACCTCCAGCACCCACTCTGTCCAACCAGTGCTACATGTCCCTGCCCAAGTAGCTGGCACACACACACACACACACACACACACACACACACACACACACTTTGAGATTTGATTAATATACAGACACACACACACACACACCTGGGAAGGGCTGCCACAGGTTTACTAGCTATGCCTCCTTCTGCCCAGACTATAAGGTAGTATCAGCTGCGACCAGCTACCCTTACTTATCAGCTACTTTTAAGGCCCTTACCAAAGGGTGCCCAATCTTACTGTGTAATGTTACTATTAGCCAAATGGTAAGTGTGACCAAGTCCAATGCTATTTAGGAGTGACATATACAGTGTCACCAAATACATATGCAAGTACCCTAAGAGCTTAAATATCTCTAAACAAACCAGCTACAATTAAAAGGTTTAAATATATTTAATAATAAATAATAAAAGAACAAGACAATGCTCAATAACTCAGCACAGTCACTACAGAGTTCAGAATCACAGGAAATATTTCAAAACAACATTGCAGGACAGTCTCACTTAAATACAGAAAACATCTAAACTAATTTTTATGGGTCTATATCATAACATCCAAGTGTCAAAACTTCGAATGTTATGACGTCGAACCCAAAACTACGAAAGCTGAAAACCCTGAAGTCTGAGAACAGCAATTTTTTTTCCCCTGGGAAAAAAAATTGCTGTTCCAGTACAAAACACGAAACACATGAACACTACAAACTATTTCTAATGTGTGTACCCCCCACACCCCCTTACTTAAATATACCAACTCCAAGATCGCACCACAGTGGAGGAAATAGTGAAGCCGCGGAAACGGCCCACCAAATTCTTTCCCTGTGAAAGAATTTGATGTTCAGCGGCTTCAATATTGTCAGTCTTTGAACTTTCAGGTTCAAGGTTTTTGTGTTCAAAGTTTTGACATTTTGATGTTATGAAATAGACCCAATCTTTACTATATTCCTATCTATATCTAAGAGAGATTACTATACCCTGATTACTTACTATTAGCAAGGCAAGTGCTGATGAGAGGATGTTTCCAAGTCCAAAGACAAATACAAAATGCACAGTCTCTGAGGGAGTTCCCAAATTAATATCAAAACATTACTGCTGGGTCAGCTGGATGACATCACTATTTGTCACTTGCCTTCAGTTCGCAGGCTAACAGATACCAACAGAAATTTTAGCATCTCTGTGTGAGAAGTACATATCTCTCAGAAGTTTGCCTAGAACTGGAGGTTGTAAAACAGTTAAACACTTTTACATTTTAAACTTAGTCATTATTTCTGTTTCAAGACAATAGAAACTCCTCTAGCTCTAGACATCCTGTTTCTTTGCATTAATTAACTTTTATAGCACAGTTGTAAACAATTTCAACTTATTTTCCTGAAGTTTTGCAAGTTAACTCTGTATGTTCCAACTTCTACCATTAAAATACACATCTGCACAAGTATATATTTTATACACATTTCTACTCTTTTCCAGCAGGGTGCACTGTGGTTACAGTCTTGACGCTCAGTACATAACATACAGTTCAACACACACTTCTGCATCAATAGTTTAATATCCACATATCATATAGTTCTCTTACATTTGTAATACAAACCTATGGATCATATTAATATTCACAAATGACATATGATTACCCACAAAATTCCAGATAGTTGGTCTGGCAATGTCACATTTCTATATAAATCATATTAATATTTTCAAGTGACATAATTATTTACAAAATTCCAGCTAGCTGGGCTGGAAGCATTTCGGTTTGTCACAGGGGATAGGAGTTCTTCCTGCAGGAGATAGTCTAGCAAATGTTTTTGAATATATTTTTTCAAGTATTTTGGTGTGGGGAGATGATAGTATTAGTTCTAAAGTTATTAATGTCTGTTGGATTTCCTCCTTTTTGCAGAGGGATAATGTGTGGCTTTTTCCAGAGAGAGAGAGAGAGAGAGATTGTGGGATTCCCGGATTGACCTATTTATAAGGATTGAGACATGATAGACAATGCTATTGGCTGCTGTTTCTAGGTACTCACTTGGAAGGTCATCAGCTCAGGAAGAGCAATGTTAAAGTTTGTTTAAGAGTAGTTTTATATAGGATGTGAGCACAAGTTTGTAGGTGAATGTGGCTATGGTGATATGTGGCTGTTGGACAGGGTTGGGATTAAATGTTGAAGAATTCTTGGTTAGAGATGCTATACTGTCTACAGAATAAGACTTGAACTGTATTGCAGTTTTGAGTCATGAATTATTGGGAGAGGGGTTTGGGTTGAATTTTTGGCAGGGTGTAAGATTTCTTTAATGGATGTCCAAAATTTTTTAGGGTTGTGTTTAATATTATTCTGACAGTTATTTGTCATTATTTCCCATACAAAATCATCAAAATGCTTTCAAAAGAGACCTTTTCAGAGATCTTATAGTTGATTTTCACTTTTTCAAGTTCTGAATACAAAACGTTCACAATCCATTTTTTTTTTTAATTTTCCAAAATTGTTTGAGGAAGGAAAAATAACCGACAATTGTAAAAATTCTGTGAAATTCTATATAATGTTTTTTTTTTGTGAATGTAGTGTTTATAGATAGATAGATGCAGTTTTAGAGTATTTATTGGTGGGGTAGCTTTATATCATACTCCATATAACCCACTTTACAGTCATGCCATCACAATGAAAGGAGTCATACTACAAGGAAAAAAATTATGGATTGGGATGTTAGATCAGTCATGGGGTTTCCATTTATTTCTGTCTCTCTCTCTCTATCTCACTATATATATCCCCCACACCCCCTGCTAATTAAATATACCAACTCCAAGATCAAACTGCAGAGAACAAAATGGTAAATATACTGTTCCACTCTGTATAACAACCTTCATTTAAACTATTTGAAGTTTCAAAACTTTGATCTTATGGCCTTCAGCATAAGAAAGTAAAAAGTTTGAAACTTCTAAGTAGACCCATATATAAATATATACATATATAGTGAGAAAGATTCAGAAATATAAACATATTGTGAGATGATGGACCTAAAAGGGTATATGTGCCATTAAATATAACATATGGGACATTCCAGCTCCCTATGAGTAATGCAGTAGGGGACCCTCAAACCACAGCCTCTCACACACTGACCAAGAATCTGATTGCTGCGTGTTATGAGGCTGCAGACTTAGTTAAATTTCTCATCAACATAAACTGCAGGCCAAGCAGCCATGGTGGAGTTCTATGAGATTACAGAAGTTCTCTGTACCTACGAGGTCACCAGTTGTAGCCACATTGCAATAATGTCACCCAGCCTTAAATGGAGTGACAGTTACATCATTCAGAAAGGGTAGCTGACATGCAGTTCCTAATCTGAGTGTGTGACAAAGGGTTAGATCTTACAGACAACATTATACCTTAATTTAGAAAAGCTGTGCCCTCTGCCACAAGTTTATCACACTTGACATTTCAGAGAGATACTTGACAGTTGAATGCAGAACACACACAACTCTATACTTGTATATGGCCTGGCAAGAAGAAGGTCGAAAGCACTGACTCTAACTCTTTTCATGTGGTACAAGAGATGCTTGTTACCACCAGGAGCCCTGGTTGTGGGCAACTCTTTGCCATCCTCACCCCCTTAAAGAAGAGGCTTCCAACACAGCTCAGAGGCTGAGCAGGAGTCTGACTGATAAAATATATTGTTATTAAAGTTTCAGTCCAGGCATCTGAACACATGCAGGGACACTCTGGAGTTCTCACTCAAGACAGCATCTTAGATGGTTGAAATGTGTACAGCCTTATGCAACTTGATAACAATGAAATATAGTGGTGTTGCCATCAGGGGTGCAGGATGCCTGTCCCAACAGCCCTGGACAGTTGAACATTAAGTGAAGTGACATGATGAATAGGATGAAACTGTGGCCTTGCATTCAGGGATGGGTGTAAAAGGCCTGTCCCAAGAACCTGGGAGACTTGAACATGAATAGAAATGGCATGATGAACAGGATAACACTGAAGGAATGCAGCAGGAAGAACAGCAGCACATGAGAACCAAGTGCTCATGGTATGTCTGTACATTAATCATAAGCCAACACTGAATACAAAACAATGCGCCCCGACAATCCACAGGTGCTAACCATACACAGAGGGATATAATATCTGGTATGGTGTATATGCCATGATAATATCAACCCAGGGCAAGGGAAGTCAGCTTGTTCTGCTAAGCTGTGGAATCAGACACCACCTGTGTTGATAAGCAATACTTGTAACACAGGCATGACAGCCAGGTGTCTAGAGGTGGCAGGACAACATCCGATTCCTGTTATAATATATGATGGCCACAATGATCATTATTTATTTATTTTTTTTTATTTTATTTTACATTTGTTGACCGGGATAGTCCGACTGGATACATGTCCATTTTCAGTGGAGGCCCGGGGAGAAAAGCTCCACAAGGTATGATACAATATAGTTACAAAAAAGTGAAATAGTAATACAAAATAAAAATAGCAGCAAGGAGAAATAAGAAAATACAAAATTACATACAATTTAGTTACTATAACCTAACAGTTTAACTAGGGTTCTTAGTGCAATTATTACAGTAGTGCAATAGAAAAATTGAGACAGATATTAAAATATGGTTACAGTGGTGAGCAGATAGTAGGCAACTGGAATTAAGGGTCCCCTCTCAAGTTGTCCTATGGAGTAAGTGAGGCCTCTGTTTTACGGAGGGCATCTAATCTGGATATATGCATGGGCAGAGCCATTTCACCTTAAAATATTGTTTTAGAGTCTTTTTAAATTGATCAAGGGAGGAAATTAGCCTAAAGTTGTTGGGGAGGGAATTCCAGAGCTTTCCAGTGGTGTTAGCAAAGAGAGCTTCACCACCCATATTGTTGGATTTGGTGGTGTGGACAAGGTGTCTATTGGAGGAGCGAAGGCAGCTAAGATTGGAGTAAGGGATAATTATTGTACTCAGTGCAGGGTTTTTTTCAGGTTGTTTTAGGATTTTAAATGCTTCTGTGAGTTGGTTCATCTTGAGAAGATTGGGTAGTTCTAACCAGTCACGTTTTTTCAGATTAAGGCAGTGATGTGTTCTAAAGGGCAAACCAGTTACAAATCTGGCTATGTGATTATAGGAAGTAGAGTGTTTGTTCAATTCACATTTGTTAAGGTAAGAAAGAACAGGAGAGGCATATAGGAGAGTAGAAAGAAGGTGAGTATGGGCTATGGCTAATTTGGCAAAAGGGGTAAGAAAGTTCTTTATTCTGTATAAGGATCCAAGTTTCTTATTTACAGTCTTAATGGTTTGATTGATATGCATGTCAAATCTAAGTTTGTTGACAATGACAACTCCTAGTAGTTTTGTATAGGGGTCAGGTGAGATGATGGTTCCATTATTAGATTGTATAGTGAGATGTGTGGGAGGAGGGGTAGGAGTGGGGAAAAGGAGAAGCAATTTGGTTTTGTTTGGGTTTAGGATGAGTTTGCGCTCTGCAAGCCATTTCTCGACTGTAGTAAGGCAGAGTTGGGTAGCTACTTGTAAATTGGATAGAGAGACATCAGAACATATAAGGGTTGAGTCATCTGCATATTGGATACAAGTGGCTTCGAGGATGACTGAGAGTAGTTCATTTATGAAGACTGAAAATAGAAGGGGTCCTAGAATAGAGCCTTGGGGAACACCTATGGTATTAGGTAACAGGTGTGAGAGCTTATTGTGCCACTGGACTGCTTGTTGTCTTCCAGAGAGGTAAGCATGGAACCAATTGAGGGCTGAGCAATCTAGGTAAAGGGATTCCAATGTATGGAGAAGTAACTGGTGGTTTACCATGTCAAAGGCCTTTGACATGTCCAGAAAGAAGGCAGAGGAAATTTTTTTATTGTTCCGGTTTTGGTTAATTGTATCAGTAAAGGAGAGGAGAGCTGTGGTCGTACTATGGTGAGGTATGAAACCATGCTGGGAATTGGTCAACAGGTTGTTCTGGGTTAACAATGACAATGCCAAGCCACAGTTCGCTGATATTGGTATGTCCCAATGACCTGTGGCAATAGAAACAACCTTATGTTTTGCAAAACTAGGCATCAAGTCACACACACTGAACATTACCTCACCCTCAAACAAAGGAAGACTCAGGAAAAACAGCAATGCATAATGAGATGGAGGTGGCCATAACACACATTCATAGTGACACAATGTTCTACAACACTCCATTCTAAACCCTGAAAAGCTGCACACAGAACATTTTCACTAGTGGGAGTAAGTAAACCTTCACCACTTGACGTGGCATATCTACATGTGAGTGACAATGCACCATTGTCAAGTAGTCTGCCATGATAAGGTATGGTGGACACTGTATGTGGAATGGTAGAGATTTTGCCCACAGCTTGTACAGCAATGGCACAACTAGCTCACACTACATCCCACTGTGCTCTTTTGCCACAGCGATAATGATGCATGTCATTATGGCTGCATGTGTCACGCATGCTGATCACATGTTAAGCCACGAATGACATGTGCCAATATGGGCAGCTCGTAATGCTGTGAACTGATAGCCCATGTGTTGACTGTGATGCATGCAGTCTGATGTCATCCTCTGCACAGACACCACATGTCCAGCAAGGCACGTCTAGCAAAATCATGCATTTTACAGCACTAAAAACCTCACTGAGTTCAGGACAACAGCCTATATTCCACTGATATAGGTGTTATTTTGACTGAACAAGCATATATAAGTAACAGAAAAGTCCACATCTTGTGCATACCCTGGTCTCTTTGGTCATTCCTAATATCAGCTCTTATATAACCAGTGGTTTCTATTCTAACTATTCCCAAGACCTATTTCCTGATAGGTGATGGGCTGCATTGGTTGTTCCCCCCAGAATCTTTTCCACTGAAAGCATTATCTCAAAGTCTCAATATGATCCTGTGGTCACCATTCTCTGTTTCTACATGGTCATTAATGGGAGTTACTGGTGTGTCTGTGCCAACTATGTGTATGGGTATGCTTTGTGTCATCATGGAACTTGCCCACTGGTAATACAACATAGACAATCACTTGTTTACCTGCATGCCAACTATATGTGGGTATGTTTTGTATCATAATGGACATGCCCACTGGTGACACAACACATCCAATCACCTGTTTAGCTGGATGTTCCGTAACATAATTAAGATCAACAATCTAATACATTGGCTGCATGAAATCTGCATCTCTGATGTAGATGTTGCAAGGAAAATATTACAAACATGTAAAAATGTTAAGCATCACCTGACCCACATGTTGGAATAAGTCGGATGTATGACTTTAGATGGCTCAACAACATCAAGGTCATGCATACTTTGTAGATCCACCTGGAGTCCCAGTAAAGCCATGTCATTCTGCTGGAATGTCTCAGGAATAATGCCATTCTTGGCAACTATGAAATTATCCTGCTGTTGTTTGTTAATTGCTATAACATGAAATGCAGTTAAGTAGTATCTGCTAGTTATATGCTATACTGGTGTTAAATATCACAGTCTTAGATGTGAAAGGAGTTTATACCCGAGGGACTACAATTACAGGGCACCATCTGCATAGCTATGCCTAGCAGAGGTATACAGTAGCACATACCATCTCAACATGCACAAAGACATTTATATGCAGTTGTGGACATCTGCAGTGCATTTGAAAAACCAACACTATGTTTGGTGTCCAGTAAAACAATTTTGAAAACAGTTACACACTTTTGTCAATAGAACAAACTAAATATAATTTGTAATAATACATGACTTTTGTGTATTGTAGCATACTCAGGCACAAACAGAGGCCAAATCTGTCTGCACAGTCATTTGGTATGTAAATATAACAATGCATAATATAACACATTGTAAACACAGACACATGCATCCTTTCTCTGTTTATAGTCACATAAATAATAGCTGATTCACTCATTAACAACGTTTACAATGCAAGTCGTCTTTGAGCAGGGCCTCACTAATTTATAGATATTTCTCACATTATTAACAATCTTTCTTTATATTGAATGATATGGAAAAAATCTCCAGTATTCAGGTTTGAGGCAGTGGGTCGGATGAGTACAGCACTTTACAGAGCTCATATGTGCTCACAACTGGGATTTCCAACATGCGTAAAGGGGCCACATGCAGTGTGTCTGTGGCATAGGATCATAAGAAGTGAATATCTCAAAACTGGCAGTGCATTCATTTATAGCAAAGAGGATGGTGCACTATTCTCTTCTGCGAACAGAGGTCCCTGGGTAGTTACAAGTGTTCTACATGTAATGACTACATCCAGGCAGCTGCAAAGCCCATGGATGCTACAATCAGATAAGCTGGAGATGTAGATATTGCTGTCCCTTCTTTGGCAATATGAAACTTACCTCTTTGGATAAAGGAGGGGATGGTCCTTTTCATTACATATTCATTTGGGAGGATCTGGCTGGCAGTCTCCACTGATAGACAGGGAGCAAGTGTTGTGAGGTACAGACTCTGCACTATTTATGTACTGGCGAATACCTCTGGAATGGTACTTTCAATGTGTAACATTTTATGGAAACTTGGATATAAGAAGGAATTTTTAGTGACCAATTGAAACATTACAAAAGAGAAGACATTTTGATTGGCATCTAACTATGAATGAGCTGAAATTAGAGTCCTAGTTAATTACGGACTTGTGTAAATAATGAAGTCTGTTTTTATATGGTCAAAAGAAGACCAGCATGTTAGACAAAGGTGTTAATCACTCTCTCAACTTTTAATAAAAGGTCTGAAAGGTTGCTAACACACCTGAGTTACTTGTGTTTTTTCTTCTGATCTAATTTCTTAATATCTTCTGGCTGCTCTGCATTTGTTTCCTATTATGACATATGACGTAGGCATGATTAAATATGACAAAGGCATGATTAAATGTGAACCTGACAAATGTTGCAGGACTATCTCAGGTACATGATCCAATAAAATCATTCTCTTAACTTTGAAAGCTATATTTTGATACCATGTGTAATAATCATTTTCATAAGTGACTACTACACAAAAAAATCATTTTTGCAGGGGGGGGGCTGTGCATCTGCAGCAAAAAAATGCACCTCTATACACCCCTGCTGATTATGTATAATAAACTCCAAGATTCTTGTACATTGGAGTGGGAGGAACACTGAGAGATATCAAAATCTCTAATATGATATGTATTCTCTCAAGTTCAGTGTAGCAACTTTGCCCTTCCATTGATCACAGTAATGATCACTGGCATCATAACAGGCACCCAAGCCATTTGTTGAACTGAGAAATGACATTACATTTTTCTAAATTTAGAAGTGATAATGGCTATATAGATTCATGGATCCATAGGTACTTACTAGCCTATTGATCTGTGAGGATCTTAAGAAACCTAATCTTACATTCCACTGGTAGGTTTTAGCCTGTATAATTTGAATATGAACAAAGCAGGGATGGGTACAACAAGGATATGTTGGAACAGTTACTTGTTTCCCCTACAATTGCTTTTTGTCCCATCAGTGAGAGTCTTGGGTGCTAAACCAGGAATTAATTTGTGGTGTGTCACCCATTCATCCAAATTAGATTTCAGTAGAGTAAGAGCAATGCTTCATGTTATGTGGACTGGAGGACAGCTCCACACAAGAGGCATTGTGTATGTACATACACATCCCTCCAACATGTTCTATTTCTGTTGTAAAAGAAATTGAGCTCCCTTGAGGGGTGTTTACCCTGCCACTAGACTTGCAAATGTGTAATATATCTCACAGAATAGGATCAGCTGAGGGTCTATAAGTGAGGCAGAGGTTGCCTCTTCCTGTCGTCTATGATAATGAGAAGGGAGCTAAAGCTCTGAGATGGTCTGCATATTTTTTGTGATTCAGACCCTTGATTGTTTTAATGAGAAAGCATTGTCATTGTTCCAGTTGTGACAAGAGTCTGTACAGATGCATACTGAATTCTGCATTATATTCAATAACCGGGCTGATGACAGCTGAGTACAATGGAATGATTACACCTGTGGGCCCATACACCATACCTGTACAATGGAATGATTACACCTGTGGGCCCATACACCATACCTTTGCAATGGAATGGTTACACCAGTGGACCCATGCACCATACCTTTACAGTGGAAATGATTACACCTGTGGCCCATATACCATACCTTTACAATGGAATGATTACACTTGTGGGCCCATATACCATACCTTTACAATGGAATGATTACACCTGTGGCCCCATACACCATACCTTTACAATGGAATGATTACACCTGTGGGCCCATACACCATACCTTTGCAATGGAATGGTGACACTTGTGGACCCATGCACCATACCTTTACTATGGAATGATTACATCTGTTGGTGCATGCACCATTCCTTTACAATGGAATGATTACACCTGTGGGCCTATTCACCATAGCTTTACAATGGAATGATTACACCTGTGAGCCCATACACCATACCTTTAGATAAATGCTGTGCAATGAAAAATAACTCAATTACCATTCTGATTGTGTGGAGAACTAAGGACAGTTCATTTTGGCATAGGTTCCAGTTCCCTGTCTAAAGGACCAGCTTTCAGGGATACATTCTCAATGTGATAGTTACAAAGGAAGTCATGCTTGCTAAAATGTACAACTATACATTTTTTGCTATTCAGTTTTAGGTCATGGTTATGAGTCCAACTATTAGTTTGGGAAAGGCCCTTTTAGAAACTTTTGGTATCCTCTGGGGAACTTATGATGCACCAAGTTTACAGCCATCTGCAAATTTGGTTAGTCTTAAACTCTTAACATTGTTTTTGATGTCCAAGATGCAAATGCCAAATAGGAGTGGCCCAAGGGCTAAACCTTGTGACACACCACTAGTGGCATGACATTTGGTGGCGATGGTGCCACCCATTCTTATTCCCTGAATTATATGTGTGAACCAGATTTCTAGCCAGCAAGTTATACAGGGATTTACATTTAGCGAGGAGAGTTTATCCATGCCACCTGAATATGGAATGGTACTGAATGCCTTTGTGAGGTCTACATAGGCAGTGTGGACTGAATTGCCTCATCCATTGCTTTAGTAACCTGCTCAAAGAAGCTGATTAGGCTAAGTAGGCAGGATCTGTTCTAGACAAATCAAAACTGTCTTGAGTTAAAAAATTGAAGGTTACCAATATCTTTATTATTAACTCTGTAATGATCCTTTCCCTGGCCTTACAGATGAGGGACATCAGGTATAAAAGTGCCCCATGTGTTCAGTTAGGACATGTTTCATTCTATAATAAGAAATGCAAATGTCTGTAAGGAAAGGGGTAATTAACAGTAGATATGTGAGTGACAATGAATTGATGCATGGCATAATGCAAGAGCTTATCTCACATAATGCACACTGCTAAAATTTGGTTTATGTGACATGTTTATCAAAGTTTACTATCTAAATGTGGAAAATCAAAACAATTTTCCACATTTTGATAGAATTATTTATCCAAATTTAGTAATACAGGATTACCAAAATATCAGAAATGGTAACCACGGAATCGAAATTTAAACACCAGAAGTTGCAATGTCAAAATTTCATGTTACTGATAACATTTTTGCAGAGGGGCAAGCCCCCCTGTGCCCC
>NC_056746.1:1347496558-1347534155 GCF_019279795.1 Protopterus annectens
TGTAGAATACCTTAAAAATAAGGCTACAGTCCACAGAGCTAGTTCATCTAGACAGGCTTAATCAATATCACACAGTCTTTCCAACAACGTTCTGATAAGTAACTGACACAGCTGCAGGCCTCTCCACTCTACAATCAAACTCTTCTCCAGAACTTGCCCTAGGCTACATTCACAATAGGCCCTGTTAAAGGCCATCAGATATCAGGAATAAAGAATCCTTGGTGAAAGTTGCAGTTCTGTCCCACAAGGTGCCTCCCAGTTGAAGAGCAAACGTCCTGTTTTTTGGCTAATCTGACTAAATCTTTTTTATGCAGATTTGATTGGAAGTCATTATGTTATATAATATAATAATAATATATTGTTACATAAGTTGACCCAGTACTCGGGACTTAGGGACACACATAGATAGTAATCTAGCCTTTGATCATCACTTGTCTACAGTGGTGAAGAAATCATTCTATGTTGCACAATTTATAAACAAAGGTATGGCATCTAAGTCCAAGGAAGTCATTGTTCCACTGTATTCAGTATTCATCAGACCTATCATTGAGTACAATGTCTCCTTTGGTATGTACCTAACCAAGCATATCCAACAACTGAAACGTCCACAGAGGTTCCTCACTTAAAGAATACAGGGCATAAGTAATATGTCCTATGCAGATTGCCTCAAGGCCCTATCCCTGTATTCTGTCTCCTACAGGGTTTTGAGGGGAGATCTATGCCTGGCATACAGGGCATTGTCAGACCCCACTCTGATGGACCTCCTGCATATCCACAAAACAAACAGCACCAGAATTACATGTTCTAAATACTTAAACCTTGCCTGTGATATAAATAGGACCTGCTGGAGAGATAGCTATGTATCCCAGAGACTGCCCGTCTATGCAACAGGCTCCCTATCCATGTGAAGAAGTGTTCCTCCCTAATCCAATTCAAGTGCAACTTGGACAATTGTATGGGAAACCGGAAATTCATCCCTGGTTTGGCACCTATGTCTCTGATGCAAACAGGTAACCTCAAATGGTTCATCTCCCAGGCCCATGCTTACACTTTTCAAGAGTATTAGACCTTGTCAGATGTTTGGGATGCATGGCTAGGCTTAAAAAGGCACTTGTGGTCATTAGCCTAGTAAAACTCTATGAACCTATGAACCTATAATGCAATGATTGCCTGGTTAATTTTTCCCCCATTATCTGACACTATCAGATACATTTAAAGGGTCATTCGAGCAGTTATTAACATCATATGTAAAAACTGACCCTTCTCCAGCATAAAACCATTGGTTTTGGACATATACCAACACATTATATGCCCAAGATAATATATCAGCATTTCTATTAGCCAGCTGGGTATATGAGCAGCAGTGTATCAAAATGGTTGGAGGGCTAAAGCCTTAAGAGCTGCAGTCTATCAAAATGGTTGATTAGCTAGAGATGCGTATGAGCAACAGTGAATGAAAACATTTGTAAGCTAGAGATTCTTATGAGCAACAGTGTATCAAAACGTTTGGAGGACCAGAGCCTAGTGGGCCAGTTTTCATTCTAACCTTACTGATGACTCGATTACTGGAGCAGGGAAGGATGAGTCAACAGACTGAAGTGTCTACCTAACAAATAATACTTAAATAATAAAATATCATCTTCAAAACCAAACAGTCCCCAGTATCTACCTAACAACTAACACTTAAGTAATGGAATATCATCTTCACAACCAAACACTCCCCTGTGTCTACCTAACAAATAATACTTAAATAATAAAATATCATCTTCAAAACCAAACAGTCCCCAGTATCTACTCAGGTAAAAACACGGAACAAACTTCAGGAACCACACAAAGGAAACCAACGGCCTGTAAACTCCCAAAGGAAATCCAACAGCAAACTCAGCTGGAGTACACCCAAAGTAAGCAGCTATACAAGCAGATAAATCCAATAAGCAAAAAACTGAAAGCTGAAAACTGGAAAACTGGAAAAACTCTGGCAAAACTGCTTTATTTAAGCCTTAAAAATATAGCTTTTCGTCAGTCCACAGACTAACTTCTTTAGAAACAATGTATCCAAAAAAAGTTTCAACAGTACTCTTGGCTTTAAAAACTCTGAGTAATGACATCACTTCCTCAAACTGACTTAAAGGGATAGCACACCCTCTTTCCATCACTATGATCATCACACTCAAGTATTCATACAATAATATAATTCCACCTAAAAATTAGATGAATGGAATTACAAATACAATAATAAAAGAATATATATATATATATATATAAAAAATAAAAAAAAAATAATATTATAATGAAGTCATATATGAACATTATAATTATAAATGTACATATTCTAACTAAAAACCTGATGCAGCAAATACAAATTCCCAAACTGCATAAAATTCACTGCTCCGTTTCTATATGTGACTCTCCTATTTACCAAGTGTGATGGGGTTCAACATCTAAAAAAATGTTTATAAAAATTATATAACATTTATGTAAAATTTATATAAAATTTTATTCATGTAAACATGCATAAATATAAACTCATTAAAATACCCCATATTGAATTGAACTACCTCTCCAGGCTCTTTAACTTTAAAATGCATGAAATGGACAACATGCTATTGAGACCTGGAGAAGCAAATGCTCTGAGTCTCAATTGCCAAAGCAATTCCTTCCTTTCTAATAATAATGAATCCTTCCCTTTTCCATGTCTGGTATTTATATGATCAATAGCCATAAAGCCAAATCCATGCTCAGGATGCTCTTGAATGTGTTTAGCTAGGGCATTTTCTTCCTTGTTCTTTTTTATAGCATACTCATGTTCATATATGCGTTGGCACAGTTTCCTGTCGGTTTTCCCCACATAGAAACACGGACAGGAAAGACATACCGCCACATATACAACATGAGAACTTTTACAGTTATATCTTCCTTTTACTGTATAGATGTTGTTCCGGATAGAAAACTGTCGCCCCGTTTTGACAAATCTGCAATATCTACATGAATTGCATGTATACATACCAGCCCTTATATTTGTACCTCCTGACTGGCCTTCCAAAATGTTTTTTAGGCCAGGGCCCTTCCTATATGTAAACTGAACTAGGGGACCCAATTGCTGCAGCCCATCAAACTCACTGATAGCGACTGCCCAAAATCTTTTTATAATAGAGCTGATTTCTGGGGCATCCAAACTATATGTCATTACATACCTCATGGACTGATTAACGGACTGAGGATTCTCATCTGTCCCATTATCTACATTCAGTGACCCCTGATGGAAATTCAATAGCGGTTGGTAAAATCCAACCCTTCTCTTCTGCTGTACCTCCATTATTAGCTCTACCAGCATGGGGGTCGGGTAGCCTCTATTAGAAAACAATTCTTTGATGTTTTCCATTTCTACCACAAAATCATCATCTAAGGTCACCATTCTAGCCGCTCAGACTAACTGTCCTTTCACGATGGCACGTTTTTGGTGATATGGATGATTACTCTCGAAATGAAGGTAGCTATTGGACCATGTCGGCTTTCGATAAATCTTGGCTACCCTGCACCCATTTTCAGGTGATTTTATTAACTCCACATCTAAATAAGACACCCTCATTTTGTGATACTCCCAGGTGAATTTCAAAAACTCAGTGGAATTGTTGAACTCCTTCACCAAACTGTCCGCTACCTCCCTATTTCCTTCCATAATGATAAAAATATCATCCAAAAACCTTGTATACAGATGGACCCTCTCTGCTAAAAATGGATGCTTGAACACAAAATTGCTCTCCCACGATACCAAAACCAAATTGGCAATGCTCCCCCCACATGGTGACCCCATATAACTGTAAAAGTTCTCATGTTGTATATGTGGCGGTATGTCTTTCCTGTCCGTGTTTCTATGTGGGGAAAACCGACAGGAAACTGTGCCAACGCATATATGAACATGAGTATGCTATAAAAAAGAACAAGGAAGAAAATGCCCTAGCTAAACACATTCAAGAGCATCCTGAGCATGGATTTGGCTTTATGGCTATTGATCATATAAATACCAGACATGGAAAAGGGAAGGATTCATTATTATTAGAAAGGAAGGAATTGCTTTGGCAATTGAGACTCAGAGCATTTGCTTCTCCAGGTCTCAATGGCATGTTGTCCATTTCATGCATTTTAAAGTTAAAGAGCCTGGAGAGGTAGTTCAATTCAATATGGGGTATTTTAATGAGTTTATATTTATGCATGTTTACATGAATAAAATTTTATATAAATTTTACATAAATGTTATATAATTTTATAAACATTTTTTTAGATGTTGAACCCCATCACACTTGGTAAATAGGAGAGTCACATATAGAAACGGAGCAGTGAATTTTATGCAGTTTGGGAATTTGTATTTGCTGCATCAGGTTTTTAGTTAGAATATGTACATTTATAATTATAATGTTCATATATGACTTCATTATAATATTATTTTTTTTTTATTTTTTATATATATATATATATATATTCTTTTATTATTGTATTTGTAATTCCATTCATCTAATTTTTAGGTGGAATTATATTATTGTATGAATACTCGAGTGTGATGATCATAGTGATGGAAAGAGGGTGTGCTATCCCTTTAAGTCAATTTGAGGAAGTGATGTCATTACTCAGAGTTTTTAAAGCCAAGAGTACTGTTGAAACTTTTTTTGGATACATTGTTTCTGAAGAAGTTAGTCTGTGGACTGACGAAAAGCTATATTTTTAAGGCTTAAATAAAGCAGTTTTGCCAGAGTTTTTCCAGTTTTCCAGTTTTCAGCTTTCAGTTTTTTGCTTATTGGATTTATCTGCTTGTATAGCTGCTTACTTTGGGTGTACTCCAGCTGAGTTTGCTGTTGGATTTCCTTTGGGAGTTTACAGGCCGTTGGTTTCCTTTGTGTGGTTCCTGAAGTTTGTTCCATGTTTTTACTTGAGTTGGTCATGGATTCATCGGCGGTTGCTTCCTCTGGCATCTCCAATACAGCAGAGACTGGTAATTTGACGGTACTTATTAGCCTTCTAACTGATAAAGTTGAGAGTTTGTCCCAACGTGTGGATTATGTAATGGCAGCATCTCAACAGGTACATGACACTGAGCCAAAGTCTGTTTTACAAGAATCTTTGACTTTTTCATCAGTTTGTAGGTCGGGGTCAGTGTCTGACAGTATTCCACCAGGCCAAGCTGGTAAGTCTTTTCAGTCATCAATAATGGCTTTGCCAGATGGGAGAACAAATGTGAATATAAACGCATGTGACAGAGATGTACAGTTGGGGTACACGCTTTCGCAGTGGTTGGATCGTCCTTTTTCTTTCTCTAACTGTGACTTGGGGCCAGTCGAATCAATTATACCTGTGGTGCCTTTGGGGGAGAGATTATCGGTGTTTGACCAAAAATTATTTAAATTAAGAAAGCTTCAACTTGAGGTGGCGTACTTCAAAGAGTGTGAACATGCAAAGGTGGTACCCAAGGGGCTGAGGTCCTGGCAGTACCCTATGGGGCTGGCAGAGGGGTCACAGTTCCATAAAGATTTGGTGGAATTGTTCGACAAACATGGGTTTGAATTATTGAACTTGATTCGTTCCCATTATCAAGCAGCTATAGACATTTTAATGAATGATTTTAACTTATTAAATACATCTATCATGAACAACTTGGAATTTTCTAAGTTTAAGTTTGATTACGATTGGACTTTTAAAAGTATAGACCAGCATATGACCAAGATTAACATGCTGAAAACACAAAAATTTCAGAGAGACATAAAGGCATATAAAGAAGGGGTAGCGTACTCCAGACCCCCCAAATCTCAGGGCAATTCGTTGATGCCAGATACGCATATACCGGGGACCTGACATTGGACATGTGATCGGGAAGGAGGGCCTCATGTCAACACAAAACCGAAAACGACATCTCAAGCGGTGATGACTGAATCTTGGACAGAAAAGATGAATATGGAAAATCAGCCCAATTTGTTTAATAATGATGAGGATGAGGCAATTTTTCAGGGGGTGGCCTCGACCCAAGAGCCATCACCGGAGAAGAAACAATCAAAAAACAAAACTCAGATGAAGAAGACCTAGACATTACCCGGTCTGATTATGATCAGCCTAAAATCCTGTTTAACTCTAAGAAGGACTTTAAAATATATAACTTTTCTTCTTTTCAGCCTCCGATGGAGTTGGTGGACTTATTAGCTAAAGGCATGTCCTTCGTGCCTAGTAAAAGAGCAGACTTGGCAGAGTCATTATTGGATTTGAAGTTGTTCATTAGGAAATGTAATTTGAGTTTGATGTTGGGGAACATAGGTACCACATTAACTCCCTTTCACATTCCCAGTACTTTCAACCCCCCCATACATCCATCACTGTCACTCTTTGAGAGAATGTGTGAAGTGGAAATTTGCCGCTCTGTGGAGTTGAGGGCCACTTCTAAGTACAACATCACGAAAGAAGAGTGGGAATTATTGAAACTCCTGAAAGACTCTTCAGTTCGGGTGATGCAGCCGGACAAAGGGGGTGGGCTAGTATTGATGGAATTGGTGGATTATAATGAGAGAATTGAGACAATTTTGCCTTCGGAGAGTTATGTGCCTATTTCCTTGAATGAGTTGAATGGGCATTTAACTAGGATCCAGATGTACTTTGAAGACATGTACATGAATGGGTCTATAAACAAGAGTGTTTTTAATTATATAACTATGGCATCTCCGAGAATACCAGTGGTTTTTGGGAATCCTAAAATCCACAAGGATGTCCATGATCCACCAATGAGACAACTGGTTAGTGCGAAAGGGAGCATAACTTATGCAGCAGCCAAGGTGGTGGATACCATATTGAAAAAATACGTCAAACTCGAAGAGCAGATATCTAAGGATTCATGGTCTTTTCTGTCACGGGTGAATTCTTATACCCTGAATCCAGGTGATGTCTTTCTAACCATAGATGTGGTTGACTTGTACTCTTCCATACCCCATGACATTGTGTTAGAATGGGTAGAGGAAAGGTTATGGGCAAGGGGCGCCCCAAAAGAGGAGATCTTAATGGTGAGAGAGCTTTTAGACATAATTCTCACTTGCAATTTTGTGACATTCAATCAGAAATATTATCATCAGATAAAAGGGGTCCCAATGGGGTCACCATGTGGGGGGAGCATTGCAATTTGGTTTTGGCATCGTGGGAGAGCAATTTTGTGTTCAAGCATCCATTTTTAGCAGAGAGGGTCCATCTGTATACGAGGTTTTTGGATGATATTTTTATCATTATGGAAGGAAATAGGGAGGTAGCGGACAGTTTGGTGAAGGAGTTCAACAATTCCACTGAGTTTTTGAAATTCACCTGGGAGTATCATGAAATGAGGGTGTCTTATTTAGATGTGGAGTTAATAAAATCACCTGAAAATGGGTGCATGGTAGCCAAGATTTATCGAAAGCCGACATGGTCCAATAGCTACCTTCATTTCGAGAGTAATCATCCATATCACCAAAAACGTGCCATTGTGAAAGGACAGTTAGTTTGAGCAGCTAGAATGGTGACCTTAGATGATGATTTTGTGGTAGAAATGGAAAACATCAAAGAATTGTTTTCTAATAGAGGCTACCCAACCCCCATGTTGGTAGAGCTAATAATGGAGGTACAGCAGAAGAGAAGGGTTGGATTTTACCAACCGCTATTGAATTACCATCAGGGGTCACTGAATATAGATAATGGGACAGATGAGAATCCTCAGTCCGTTAATCAGTCCATGAGGTAGGTAATGACATATAGTTTGGATGCCCCAGAAATCAGCTCTATTATAAAAAGATTTTGGGCAGTCGCTATCAGTGAGTTTGATGGGCTGCAGCAATTGGGTCCCCTAGTTCAGTTTACATATAGGAAGGGCGCTGGCTTAAAGAACATTTTGGAAGGCCAGTCAGGAGGTACAAATATAAGGGCTGGTATGTATACATGCAATTCATGTAGATACTGCAGATTTGTCAAAACGGGGTGACAGTTTTCTATCCGGAACAACATCTATACAGTAAAAGGAAGATATAACTGTAAAAGTTCTCATGTTGTATATGTGGCGGTATGTCTTTCCTGTCCGTGTTTCTATGTGGGGAAAACCGACAGGAAACTGTGCCAACGCATATATGAACATGATTATCATGAACAGATATCATTCAGAAGGGCCTCACAGAAACGGATAACTGGTGCCAGAGCCATGGCCTAAAGTTAAATGCCAAGAAATGCATAGTCATACCCTTCAGGAAAAACAAGGTTACCCCTAGCTACCATATAGGTGGCAATCCACTGAGCACAGAAGAAGTTATCAGGGATCTGGGGACCCAGGTTGACACTAGCCTTTCGTTTGACACTCATGTTGCTAAAGTAGTCAGGAAAACCTTCTACATTGCCCACCTGATCATGAAAGGATTCACATCTAGATCAAGGGAGGTCATCGTCCCCATGTACTCATCACTCATTAGACCTATGATTGAGTACAATGCCCCATTCGGAATGTATCTGACCCGACACCTGCAGCAGCTGGAAAGGCCCCAAAAGTTCCTCACCAAAAGGATAAAGGGTCACAAAAATATGTCTTATGCTGCCCAACTGAAAGAACTCCAGCTCTATTCAGTCTCATACCGCTTGCTCAAAGGTGACCTGTGCCTGACATATAAGGCCATGTCAAACCCAGATTTGCTGAATATGCTTCACCTCAAAAAATCTAGATCCCTCAGAACCACAAGGGCGGGAGACTTAAACCTTGACACAGTTATTAATAGAACGTGCTGGAGGGACAGATTCATCACCCAGAGACTCCCTATGCTGTGGAACAAAATCCCGGTACATGTGAGGCAGAGCACCTCGCTGGCCTTGTTCAAGAGGAATCTTGACCAATGGATGGGAGATCGCAGATAAACCCCAGGGATTACTTCAGTGTCACTGCTTGACAGAGGCACAGCAAAATAATAGGCATAGTTTTATTCAAACTAAAGGGGTGGTGAAAGCCACATAACTATGGGCTAGGCTTATTAATGCCCTTGGGCAGAAAGCCTAGTATGAACCTATGAACCTATGAACCTATTATGCTATAAAAAAGAACAAGGAAGCCCTAGCTAAACACATTCAAGAGCATCCTGAGCATGGATTTGGCTTTATGGCTATTGATCATATAAATACCAGACATGGAAAAGGGAATTATTCATTATTATTAGAAAGGAAGGAATTGCTTTGGCAATTGAGACTCAGAGCATTTGCTTCTCCAGGTCTCAATGGCATGTTGTCCATTTCATGCATTTTAAAGTTAAAGAGCCTGGAGAGGTAGTTCAATTCAATATGGGGTATTTTAATGAGTTTATATTTATGCATGTTTACATGAATAAAATTTTATAAAAATTTTACATAAATGTTATATAATTTTTATAAAAATTTTTTTAGATGTTGAGCCCCATCACACTTGGTAAATAGGAGAGTCACATATAGAAACGGAGCAGTGAATTTTATGCAGTTTGGGAATTTGTATTTGCTGCATCAGGTTTTTAGTTAGAATATGTACATTTATAATTATAATGTTCATATATGACTTCATTATAATATTATTTTTTATTTATTTTTTATATATATATATATATATATATATATATATTCTTTTATTATTGTATTTGTAATTCCATTCATCTAATTTTGAAGTGGAATTATATTATTGTATGAATACTTGAGTGTGATGATCATAGTGATGGAAAGAGGGTGTGCTATCCCTTTAAGTCAATTTGAGGAAGTGATGTCATTACTCAGAGTTTTTAAAGCCAAGAGTACTGTTGAAACTTTTTTTGGATACATTGTTTCTGAAGAAGTTAGTCTGTGGACTGACAAAAAGCTATATTTTTAAGGCTTAAATAAAGCAGTTTTGCCAGAGTTTTTCCAGTTTTCCAGTTTTCAGCTTTCAGTTTTTCGCTTATTGGATTTTTCTGCTTGTATAGCTGCTTACTTTGGGTGTACTCCAGCTGAGTTTGCTGTTGGATTTCCTTTGGGAGTTTACAGGCCGTTGGTTTCCTTTGTGTAGTCCCCAGTATCTACCTAACAACTAACACTTAAGTAATGGAATATCATCTTCACAACCAAACACTCCCCTGTGTCTACCTAACAAATAATACTTAAATAATAGAATAGCGTCTTCACAACCAAACACTCCACAGTGTCTACATAAATAATACTTAAATAATAGAATATCACCTTCACAACCAAACACTCTCCACTATCTACCTAACAAATAATACATAAATAATAGAATAGAATCCTCACAACCAAACACTTGCCCAAGTGTCTGCCTAACAAAAAATACTTAAATAATAGAATATCATCTTCACAACCAAACACTCCCCCAAGTGTTTACCTAACAAATACTTAAATAATGGAATATCATCTTCACAAACAAACACTCCAAGTGTCTGCATAAAAAATAATACTTAAATAATAGAATATCGTCTTCACAACCAAAAACTCCCCCACGTGTCTACAGACAAATAATACATAAATAATAGAATATCACCTTCACAGCCTAATACTCCCGCAAGTGTTGCCTAACAAATAATACTTAAATAAAAGAATATAATTTTCAAAAGCAAGCACTGCCCAGTGACTGCCTAACAAATACTTGAATAATACAATATCATCTTCACAACCAAACAAATAATACTTAAATAATTGAATATCATCCTCACAACCAAACACTCCCCGAAAGTGTCTGCCTAACAAATAATGCTTAAATAATAGAATACCATGTTAACAACCAAACACTTCCCTTGTCTACCTAACAAATAATACTTAAATAAATAGAACATCACCTTCACAACCAAAAACTCCCACACTTGTCTACCTAACAAATAATATTTAAATAATAGAATATCATCTTCACAACCAAACACTCCCCAGTGTCTGCCTAACAAATAATACTTAAATAATAGAATATCATCTTCACAACCAAAACCTCCTCCAAAAGTCTACCAAACAAATAATGCTTAAACAATAGAATATCATCTAAAACACTCCCCCAAGTATCTACCTAACAAAAAATGCTTAAATACTAGAATATCATCTTCACAACCAAACAATCCTCCAAGTGTCTACCTATCAAATAATACATAAATAATAGAATATCAACTTCACAACCAAACACTCCCCAGTGTCTACCTAACAAATAATTCTTAAATAATAGAATATCATCTTCACAATCAAACACTCCACCAAGTGTCTACCTAACAAATAATACTTAAATAACAAAATGCCATCTTAACAACCAAACACTCCCCCAAGTGTTTACCTAACAAAAAAAAAATAAATAATAGAATATCATCTTCACAGCCAAACACTCCCCCAAGTGTCTACCTAACAAATAATACTTAAATAATAGAATATCATCTTCACAACCAAACACTCCCCATTGTCTACCTAACAAATAATACTTAAATAATAGAATATCAACTTCACAGCCTAACATGCCCACAAATGTCTGCCTAACAAATAATACTTAAATAATAGAATATCATTTTCACAGGCAAGCACTCCCCAGTGTCTGCTTCACAAATAATACTTAAATAATAAAATACCATCTTCACAACCAAACACTCCCCAGTGTCTTCCTACTAATTAATACTTAAATAATGCAATATCATCTTCACAACCAAACACTCCCCATTGTCTACCTAACAAATAATACTTAAATAATAGAATATCAACTTCACAACCAAATAGTCACCCAAGTGTCTACATAACAAATAATAATTAAACAATAGAATATCATCATCACAACCAAACAATCCAAATGTCTGCCTAAAAAATAATACTTAAATAATAGAATATAATTTTCACAAGCAAGCACTCCGAAGTGTCTGCCTAACAAATGATACTTAAATAATAGAATATCATCTTCACAACCAAACACTCCCCACAAGTGTCTACCTAACAAATAATAATTAAATAATAGAATATCATCTTCACAACCAAACACTCCCCACTGTCTATCTAGCAAATAATACTTAAATAATAGAATATCTTCACAACCAACCACTCCCCCAAGTGTCTACTTAACAAATAATACTTAAATAATAGAATATCATCTTCACAACCAAACACCCCCAAGTGTCTGCCTAACAAATAATAATTAAATAATAGAATATCAACTTCACAACCAAATACTCACCCAAGTGTCAACATAACAAATAAAACTTAAACAATAGAATATCATCTTCATAAACAAACACTCCAAGTGTCTGCCAAAAAAATAATACTTAAATAATAGAATATCGTCTTCACAACCAAACATACCCCATTGTCTTCCTAGCAAATAAAACTTAAATAATAAAATATCACCTTCACAACCAAACACTCCCCCAAGTCTCTACCTAACAAATAATACTTAAATAATACAATATCATGTTCAAAACCAAACTTTTCTCAATGTTAACCTAACAAATAACACTTAAATAGTAGAATATCACCTTCACAGCCTAACACCCCCGTAAGTGTCTTCCTAACAAATAATACTTAAATAGTAGAATATCATTTTCATAAGCAAGCACTCCCCAGTGTCTGCCTAACAAATACTTGAGTAATAGAATATCATCTTCACAACCAAACTAATAATACTTAAATAATTGAATATCATCCTCACAACCAAACACTCCCCCAAAGTGTCTGACTAACACATAATGCTTAAATAATAGAATACCATGTTCACAACCAAACACTCCCCAGAATCTGCCTAACAAAAAATACTTAAATAATAGAATATCACCTTCACAACCAAACACTCCCCTAAGTGTCTACCTAACAAATAATACTTGAACAATAGAATATCATCTTCACAACCAAATACTGCCCCAGGTGTCTACCTAACAAATAATACTTAAATAATACAATATCATCTTCACAACCAAACACTCCCCAGTGTCTACCTAACAAATAAAACTTAAATAATAGAATATCACCTTTACAGCCAAACACTCCCACACGTGTCTGCCTACAAAATAATACTTAAATAACAGAATATCATCTAAAACAATCCCCCAAGTATCTACCTAACAAATAAAACTTAAATACTAGAATATCATCTTCACAACCAAACACTCCCCCGTGTCTGCCTAAAAAATAATAATTAAATAATAGAATATCATCTTCACAACCAAACACTCTACCAAGTGTCTACCTAACAAATAATACTTAAATAACAGAATGCCATCTTCACAACCAAACACTCCCCCAAGTGTCTACCTAACAAAAAATTAAATAATAGAATATCATCTTCACAACCAAACACTCCCCCAAGTCTCTACCTAACAAATAATACTTAAATAATAGAATATCATCTTCACAACCAAAAACTCCCCATTGTCTACCTAACAAATAATACTTAAATAATAGAATATCACCTTCACAGCCTAACACTCCCGCAAGTGTCTGCCTAACAAATAATACTTAAATAATAGAATATCATTTTCACAAGCAAGCACCCCCCAGTGTCTACCTAACAAATAATACTTAAATAATAGAATACCATCTTCACAAACAAACACTCTCCAGTGTCTGCCTAACAAATAATACTTAAATAATACAATATCAGCTTCACAACCAAACACTCCCCAGTGTCTACCTAAAAATAATACTTACTTAATAAAATATCATCTTCATAACCAAACACACCCCAAGTGTCTACCTAACAAATAATACTTAAATAATAGAATATCATCTTCACAACCAAACACTCCCCCACATGTACACCTAACAAATAATACTTAAATAATGGAATATCATCTTCACAACCAAACACTCCCCATTGTCTAATTAGCAAATAATACTTAAATAATAGAATATCATCTTCACAACCAAACACCCCTAAGTGTCTGACTAACAAATAATACTTAAATAATAGAATATCATCTTTACAACCAAACACTCCCCAGTGTCTACCTAATAAATAATACTTAAATAATAGAATATCATCTTCACAACCAGACACTCCCCGAAGTGTCTACCTAACAAATCATACTTAAATAATGGAATATCATCTTCACAATCAAATTCTCCCCCAAGTGTCTACATAACAAATAATACTTAAATAATAGAATATCATCTTCACAACCAAACACTCCTCCAAGTGTCTACCTAACAAATAATTCTTAAATAATAGAATATCATCTTCACAACCAAACACTCCCCAAGTGTCTACCTAACAAATCATACTTAAATAATGGAATATCATCTTCACAACCAAACACTTCTCCAAGTGTCTACCTAACAAATAATACTTCAATAATAGAATATCATCTTCACAAACAAACACTCCCCAAATGTCTACCTAAGAAATAGTGCTTAAATAATAGAATATCATCTTCACAACAAAACACTCCCCCAAGGGTCTGCTTAACAAATAATACTTAAATAATAGAATATCATCTTTACAACCAAACACTCCCCCAAGTGTCTACCTAGCAAGTAATGTTTAAATACATGAATATTATCTTCACAAACAAAAACTCCCCAGTGTCTACCTAATAAATAATAGTTAAATAATAGAATATCACCTTCACAGCCTAACACTCACGCAAGTGTCTGCCTAACAAATAATGCTTAACAATAGAATATCATCTAAAACACTCCTCCAAGTGTCTACCTAACAAATAATACTTAAATAATAGAATATCATCTTCACCACCAAACACTCCTCCAAGTGTCTACCTAACAAATAATGCTTAAATAATAGAATATCATCTTCAAAACCAAACACTCCCCAGTGTCTGCCTAAAAAATAATAATTAAATAATAGAATATCATCTTCACAACTAGACATTCCCCCAAGTGTCCACCTAACAAATAATTCTTAAACAATAGAATATCATCTTCACAACCAAACACTCCCCCAAGTGTCTACCTAACAAATAATATTTAAATAACAGAATACCATCTTCACAACCAAACACTCCCCCAAGTGTCTACCTAACAAAAAATTAAATAATAGAATATCATCTTTACAACCAAAAACTCCCCATTGGCTACCTAACAAATAATACGTAAATAATAGAATACCATCTTCACAAACACTCTCCAGTGTCTGCCTAAAAATAATACTTAAACACTCCCCAGTGTCTACCTAAAAATAATACTTACTTAATAGAATATCATCTTCATAACCAAACACACCCCAAGTGTCTACCTAACAAATAATACTTAAATAATAGAATATCATCTTCACAACCAAACACTCCCCATTGTCTACCTAGCAAATAATACTTAAATAATAGAATATCATCTTCACAACCAAACACCCCCAAGTGTCTGCCTAACAAATAATACTTAAATAATAGAATATCATCTTTACAACCAAACACTCCCCAGTGTCTACCTAACAAATAATACTTAAATAATAGAATATCATCTTCACAACCAAACACTCCCAAGTGTCTACCTAACAAATAATACTTAAATAATAGAATATCATCTTCACAACCAAATACTTCCCCAAGTGTCTACATAACAAATAATACTTAAATAATAGAATATCATCTTCACAACCAAACATTCCCCAGTGACTAAAATAATAGAATATTATCTTCACAACCAAACACTCCCCAGTGTCTGCCTAACAAATAAACCTTAAATAATAGACTATCATCTTCAAAACCAAACACTCCCCCAAGTGTCTACCTAACAAATAATACTTAAATAATAGAATATCATCTTCACAACCAAACACTCCCCCAAGTGTCTACCTAACAAATAATACTTAAATAATAGAATATCATCTTCACAACCAAACACCCCCAAGTGTCTGCCTAACAAATAATACTTAAATAATAGAATATCACCTTCACAAGCAAACATGCCCCAGGTCTACCTAACAAATACAACTTAAATAATAGAATATCAACTTCACTACCATACACTCCCCCAAGTGTTTCCTAACAAATAATACTTAAAAAATAAACTATCATCTTCACAACCAAACACTCCACCAAGTGTCTGCCTAACAAATAATACTTAAATAATAGAATATCTTCTTCACAACCAAACACACCCCAGTGTCTTCCTAGCAAATAAAACTTAAATAATAAAATATCACCTTCACAACCAAACACTCCCCCAAGTGTCTACCAAACAAATAATAGTTAAATAATACAATATCATGTTCACAACCAAGCACTCCCCAGTGTCTACCTAACAAATAAAACTTAAATAATAGAATATCACCTTCACAGCCTAACACTCCCACACGTGTCTGCCTAACAAATAATACTTAAATAATAGAATATCATTTTCACAAGCAAGCCCTCCCCAGTGTCTACCTAATAAATAATACTTAAATAATAGAATATCATCTTTACAACCAGACTAATAATACTTAAATAATGGAGTATCATCCTCACAACCAAACACTCCCCCAAACTGTCTGACTAACAAATAATGCTTAAATAATAGAATATCATCTTCACAACCACTCCCCGAAGTGTCTACCTAACAAATCATACTTAAATAATGGAATATCATCTTCACAACCAAACACTTCCCCAAGTGTCTACCTAACAATAATACTTAAATAATAGAATATCATCTTCACAACTAAACACACCCCAAGTGTCTACATAACAAATAATACTTCAATAATAGAATATCATCTTCACAAACAAACACTCCCCAGTGTCTACCTAACAAATAATACTTAAATAATAGAATATCACCTTCACAGCCTAACACTCCCGCACGTGTCTGCCTAACAAATAATGCTTAAACAATAGAATATCATCTAAAACATGCCCCCAAGTATCTACCTAACAAATAATACTTAAATACTAGAATATCATCTTCACAACCAAACACTCCCCCAAGTGTCTAACTAACAAATAATGCTTAAATAATAGAATATCATCTTCAAAACCAAACACTCCCCAGTGTCTGCCTAAAAAATAATAATTAAATAATAGAATATCATTTTCACAACCAGATACTCCCACAGGTGTCTACCTAACAAATAATTCTTAAACAATAGAATATAATATTCACAACCAAACACTCCCCTAAGTGTCTACATAACAAATAATACTTAAATAACAGAATGCCATCTTCACAACCAAACACTCCCCCAAGTGTCTACCTAACAAAAAAAATAAATAATAGAATATCATCTTCACAACCAAACACTCCCCAAGTCTCTACCTAACAAATAATACCTAAATAATAGAATATCATCTTCACAACCAAAAACTCCCCATTGTCTACCTAACAAATAATACTTAAATAATAGAATATCACCTTCACAGCCTCACACTCCCGCAAGTGTCTGCCTAACAAATAATACTTAAATAATAGAATATCATTTTCACAAGCAAGCACCCCCAGTGTCTACCTAACAAATTATACTTAAATAATAGAATACCATCTTCACAAACAAACACTCTCCAGTGTCTGCCTAACAAATAATACTTAAATAATACAATATCAGCTTCACAACCAAACACTCCCCAGTGTCTACCTAAAAATAATACTTAATAGAATATCATCTTCATAACCAAACACACCCCAAGTGTCTACCTAACAAATAATACTTAAATAATAGAATATCATCTTCACAACCAAACACTCCCCCAAGTGTTTACCTAACAAATTATACTTAAATAATAGAATATCATCTTCACAACCAAACACTCCCCATTGTCTACATAGCAAATAATACTTAAATAATAGAATATCATCTTCACAACCAAACACCCCAAGTGTCTGCCTAACAAATAATACTTAAATAATAGAATATCATCTTCACAACCAAACACCCCCAAGTGTCTGCTAACAAATAATACTTAAATAATAGAATATCATCTTTACAACCAAACACTCCCCAGTGTCTACCTAACAAATAATACTTATATAATAGAATATCATCTTCACAACCAAACACTTCCCCAAGTGTCTACCTAACAAATAATACTTAAATAATAGAATATCATCTTCACAACCAAAGACTCCCCCAAGTGTCTGCCTAACAAATAATACTTAAATAATAGAATATCATCTTCACAACCAAATACTCCCCCAAGTGTCTACATAACAAATAATACTTAAATAATAGAATATCATCTTCACAACCAAACACTCCCCCAAGTGTCTACCCAACAAATAATGCTTAAATAATAGAATGTCAGCTTCACAAACAAACACTCCTCCAAGTGTCTACCTAACAAATAATTCTTAAATAATAGAATATCATCTTCACAACCAAACACTCCCCCAAGTGTCTACCCAACAAATAATGCTTAAATAATAGAATGCCATCTTCACAACCGAACACTCCCCATTGTCTACTTAACAAATAATACTTAAATAATAAAATATCTTCACAACCAAACACTCCCCATTGTCTACCTAACAAATAATACTTGAATAAATAGAATATCATCTTCACAACCAAAAACTCCCACACGTGTCTACCTAGCAAGTAATACTTAAATAAATGAATATTATCTTCACAACCAAAAACTCCCCAGTGTCTACCTAACAAATAATACTTAAATAATAGAATATCACTTTCACAGCCTAACACTCACACAAGTGTCTGCCTAACAAATAATGCTTAACAATAGAATATCATCTAAAACACTCCCACAAGTATCTACCTAACAAATAATACTTAAATACTAGAATATCATCTTCACAACCAAACACTCCTCCAAGTGTCTACCTAACAAATAATGCTTAAATAATAAAATATCATCTTTAAAATCAAACACTCCCCAGTGTCTGCCTAAAAAATAAAAATTAAATAATAGAATATCATCTTCACAACCAAACACTCCCCCAAGTGTCTACCTAACAAATAATACTTAAACAATAGAATATCATCTTCACAACCAAACACTCCCCAAGTGTCTACCTAACAAATAATACTTAAACAATAGAATATCATCTTCACAACCAAACACTGCCCCAGGTGTCTACCTAACAAATAATACTTAAATAATAGAATATCATCTTCACAACCAAATACTGCCCCAGGTATCTACCTAACAAATAATACTTAAATAATAGAATATCATCTTCACAACCAAATACTGCCCCAGGTGTCTACCTAACAAATAATACTTAAATAATACAATATCATCTTCACAACCTAACACTGCACAGTGGCTACATAACAAATAATATTTAAATAATAGAATATCACCTTCACAACCAAAAACTCCCCAATATCTACCTAACAAATAATACTTAAATAATAGAATATCATCTTCACAACCAAACACTCCCCCAAGTGTCTACCTAACAAATAATACTTAAATAATAGAATATCATCTTCACAACCAAACACTCCCCATTGTCTACCTAACAAATAATACTTAAATAATAGAATATCATCTTCACAACCAAATACTCCCCCAAGTGTCTACATAAGAAATAATACTTAAATAATAGAATATCATCTTCACAACCAAACATTCCCCACTGACTAAAATAATAGAATATTATCTTCACAAACAAACACTCCCCAGTGTCTGCCTAACAAATAAACCTTAAATAATAGAATATCATCTTCACAACCAAACACTCCCCAGGTGTCTACCTAACAAATAATACTTAAATAATACAATATCATCTTCACAACCTAACACTGCACAGTGGCTACATAACAAATAATATTTAAATAATAGAATATCACCTTCACAACCAGAAACTCCCCACTATCTACCTAACAAATAATACTTAAATAATAAAATATCATCTTCACAACCAAACACTACCCCAAGTGTCAGCCTAACAAATAATACTTAAATAATAGAATATCATCTTCACAAACAAACACTCCCCCAAGTGTCTGCCAAACAAATAATACTTATACAATAGAATATCAACTTCACAACCAAATACTCACCCAAGTGTCTACATAACAAATAATACTTAAACAATAGAATATCATCTTCACAACCAAACACTCCAAGTGTCTGCAAAAAAATAATACTTAAATAATAGAATATCGTCTTCACAACCAAACTTCCTAGCAAATAAAACTTAAATAATAGAATATCATCTTCACAAACAAACACACCCGAGTGTCTACCAAACAAATAATAGCTAAATAATACAATATCATGTTCACAACCAAGCACTCCCCAGTGTCTACCTAACAAATACAACTTAAATAATAGAATATCACCTTCACAGCCTCACACTCCCGCAAGTGTCTGCCTAACAAATAATACTCAAATAATAGAATATAATTTTCACAAGCAAGCACCCCCAGTGTCTACCTAACAAATACTTGAGTAATAGAATATCATCTTCCCAACCAAACAAATAATACTTAAATCGTAGAATATCATCCTCACAACCAAACACTCCCCCAAAGTGTCTGACTGACAAATAATGCTTAAATAATAGAATACCATGTTCGCAACCAAACCCTCTCCAGTGTATACCTAACTAAAAATAATTAAATAACAGAATATCATTTTCACAACCAAACACTTCCCAGAGTCTACCTAACAAATAATACTTGAATAAATAGAATATAATCTTCACAATCAAAAACTCCCACATGTGTCAACCTAGCAAATAATACTTAAAGAAATGAATATTATCTTCACAACCAAACACTCCCCAGTGTCTACCTAACAAATAATACTTAAATAATAGAATATCACCTTCACAGCCTAACACTCCTGCACGTGTCTGCCTAACAAATAATGCTTAAACAATAGAATATCATCTAAAACACGCCCCCAAGTGTCTACCTAACAAATAATACTTAAATAATAGAATATCATCTTCACAACCAAACACTCCCCCAAGTGTCTACCTAACAAATAATACTTAAATAATAGACTATCATCTTCAAAACCAAACACTCCCCCAAGTGTCTACCTAACAAATAATACTTAAATAACAGAATATCATCTTCACAACCAAACACTCCTCAGTGTCTACCTAACAAATACTATTTAAACAATAGAATATCATCTTCACAAGCAAACATTCCTCAGTGTCTACCTAACAAATGATACTTATCATCTTCACAACCAAACACTCCCCCAAGTGTCTACCTAACAAATAATACTTAAACAATAGAATATCATCTTCACAACCAAACACTGCCCCAGTGTCTACCTAACAAATAATACTTAAATAATACAATATCAGCTTCACAACCAAACACTCCCCAGTGTCTACCTAAAAATAATACTTACTTAATAAAATATCATCTTCATAACCAAACACACCCCAAGTGTCTACCTAACAAATAATACTTAAATAATAGAATATCATCTTCACAACCAAACACTCCCCCAAGTGTCTACCTAACAAATAATACTTAAATAATAGAATATCATCTTCACAACCAAACACTCCCCATTGTCTACCTGGCAAATAATACTTAAATAATAAAATATCTTCACAACCAAACACTCCCCATTGTCTACCTAACAAATAATACTTAAATCAATAAATATCATCTTCACAACCAAACACTCCCCCAAATGTCTAACAAATAATACTTAAATAAATTAATATTATCTTCACAACCAAAAACTCCCCAGTGTCTACCTAACAAATAATACTTAAATAATAGAATATCACTTTCACAGCCTAACACTCACACAAGTGTCTGCCTAACAAATAATGCTTAACAATAGAATATCATCTAAAACACTCCCACAAGTATCTACCTAACAAATAATACTTAAATACTACAATATCATCTTCACAACCAAACACTCCTCCAAGTGTCTACCTAACAAATAATGCTTAAATAATAAAATATCATCTTTAAAATCAAACACTCCCCAGTGTCTGCCTAAAAAATAAAAATTAAATAATAGAATATCATCTTCACAACTAGACACTCCCCCAAGTGTCCACCTAACAAATAATTCTTAAACAATAGAATATCATCTTCACAACCAAACACTCCCCAAGTGTCTACCTAACAAATAATATTTAAATAACAGAATACCATCTTCACAACCAAACACTCCCACAACTGTCTACCTAACAAAAAATTAAATAATAGAATATCATCTTCACAACCAAAAACTCCCTGTTGGATACCTAACAAATAATACGTAAATAATAGAATACCATCTTCACAAACAAACACTCTCCAGTGTCTGCCTAAAAATAATACTTAAATAATACAATATCATATTCACAAGCAAACACTCCCCAGTGTCTACCTAAAAATAATACTTAATAGAATATCATCTTCATAACCAAACACACCACAAGGGTCTACCTAACACATAATACTTAAATAATAGAATATCATCTTCACAACCAAACACGCCTCCAATTGTCTATCTAACAAATAATACTTAAATAATAGAATGTCATCTTCACAACCAAACACTCCCCATTGTCTACCTAGCAAATAATACTTAAAAAAATAGAATATCATCTTCACAGCCAAATACTCCTCCAAGTGTCTACATAACAAATAATACTTAAATAATAGAATATCATCTTCACAACCAAACACTCCCCAGTGACAAAAATCATAGAATATTATCTTCACAACCAAACACTCCCCAGTGTCTGCCTAACAAATAAACCTTAAATAATAGAATATCATCTTCACAACCAAACACTCCCCAAGCGTCTACGTAACAAATAATACTTAAATAATAGAATATCATCTTCACAACCAAACACTCCCCGCTGACTATCTAGCAAATAATACTTAAATAATAGAATATCATCTTCACAACCAAACACTCCCCCAAGTGTCTGCTTAACAAATAATACTTAAATAATAAAATATCATCTTCACAACCAAACACCCCCAAGTGGCTGCCTAACAAATAATAATTAAATAATAGAATATTATCTTCACAAACAAACACTCCCCCAAGTGTCTGCCTAACAATTAATACTTAAATAATAGAATATCAACTTCACAACCAAATACTCACCCAAGTGTCTACATAACAAATAATACTTAAACAATAGAATATCATCTTCACAACCAAACACTCCAAGTGTCTGCCAAAAAAATAATACTTAAATAATAGAATATCGTCTTCACAACCAAACATACCCATTGTCTTCCTAGCAAATAAAACTTAAATAATAGAATATCATCTTCACAACCAAAAACTCCCCCAAGTGTCTACCAAGCAAATAATACTTAAATAATACAATATCATGTTCAAAACCAAACTTTTCTCAATGTGTACCTAACAAATAACACTTAAATAGTAGAATATCACCTTCACAGCCTAGCACCCTTGCAAGTGTCTGCCTAACAAATAATACTTAAATAGTAGAATATAATTTTCATAAGCAAGCACTCCCCAGTGTCTGCCTAACAAATACTTGAGTAATAGAATATCATCTTCCCAACCAAACTAATAATACTTAAATAATTGAATATCATCCTCACAACCAAACACTCCCCCAAAGTGTCTGACTAACAAATAATGCTTAAATAATAGAATACCATGTTCACAACCAAACACTCCCCAGAGTCTACCTAACAAAAAATACTTAAATAATAGAATATCACCTTCGCAACCAAACACTTCCCAGTGTCTACCTAACAAATAATACTTGAATAAATAGAATATCATCTTCACGACCAAAAACTCCCACACGTGTCTACCTAGCAAATAATACTTAAATAAATGAATATTATCTTCACAACCAAACACTCCCCAGTGTCTACCTAACAAATAATACTTAAATAATAGAATATCACCTTCACAGCCTAACACTCCCGCAACTGTCTGCCTAACAAATAATGCTTAAACAATAGAATATCATCTAAAACACTACCCCAAGTATCTACCTAACAAATAATACTTAAATACTAGAATATCATCTTCACAACCAAACACTCCTCTAAGTGTCTACCTAACAAATAATGCTTAAATAATAGAGTATCTTCTTCAAAACCAAACACTCCCCAGTGCCTGCCTAAAAAATAATAATTAAATAATAGAATATCATCTTCACAACCAGACACTCCTCAGTGTCTACCTAACAAATACTATTTAAACAATAGAATATCATCTTCACAAGCAAACATTCCTCAGTGTCTACCTAACAAATGATACTTATCATCTTCACAACCAAACACACCCGAGTGTCTACCTAACAAATAATACTTAAACAATAGAATACCATCTTCACAAACAAACACTCTCCAGTGTCTGACTAACAAATAATACTTAAATAATACAACATCAGCTTCACAACCAAACACTCCCCAGTGTCTACCTAAAAATAATACTTACTTAATAGAATATCATCTTCATAACCAAACACACCCCAAGTGTCTACCTAACAAATAATACTTAAATAATAGAATATCATCTTCACAACCAAACACTCTCCCAAGTGTCGACCCAACAAATAATGCTTAAATAATAGAATGCCATCTTCACAACCGAACACTCCCCATTCTCTACTTAACAAATAATACTTAAATAATAAAATATCTTCACAAGCAAACACTCCCCATTGTCTACCTAACAAATAATACTTGAATAAATAGAATATCATCTTCACAACCAAAAACTCCCACACGTGTCTACCTAGCAAGTAATACTTAAATAAATTAATATTATCTTCACAGTCAAACACTCTTCAGTGTCTACCTAACAAATAATACTTAAATAATAGAATATCACCTTCACAGCCTAACACTCCCGCAAGTGTCTGCCTAACAAATAATGCTTAAACAATAGAATATCATCTAAAACACTCCCCCAAGTATCTACCTAACAAATAATACTTAAATACTAGAATATCATCTTCACAACCAAACACTCCTCCAAGTGTCTACCTAACAAATAATGCTTAAATAATAGAATATCGTCTTCAAAACCAAACACTCACCAGTGTCTGCCTAAAAAATAATAATTAAATAATAGAATATCATCTTCACAACTATTCACTCCCCCAAGTGTCCACCTAACAAATAATTCTTAAACAATAGAATATCATCTTCACAACCAAACACTCCCCCAAATGTCTACCTAACAAATAATACTTAAATAACAGAATATCATCTTCACAACCAAACACTCCCCCAAGTGTCTACCTAACAAAAAATTAAATAATAGAATATCATCTTCACAACCAAACACTCCCCCAAGTCTCTACCTAACAAATAATACTTAAATAATAGAATTTTATCTTCACAACCAAAAACTCCCCATTGGCTACCTAACAAATAATACTTACTTAATAGAATATCATCTTCATAACCAAACACACCCCAAGTGTTTACCTAACAAATATACTTAAATAATAGAATATCATCTTCACAACCAAACACTCCCTCAAGTGTCGATCTAACAAATAATACTTAAAAATTAGAATATCACCTTCACAAGCAAACACTCCCCATTGTCTACCTAGCAAATAATACTTAAATAATAGAATATCATCTTCACAACCAAACACCCCCAAGTGTCTGCCTAACAAATAATACTTAAATAATAGAATATTATCTTTACAACCAAACACTCCCCAGTGTCTACCTAACAAATAATACTTATATAATAGAATATCATCTTCACAACCAAACACTTCCCCAAGTGTCTACCTAACAAATAATACTTAAATAATAGAATATCATCTTCACAATCAAAGACTCCCCCAAGTGTCTGCCTAACAAATAATACTTAAATAATAGCATATCACCTTCACAACCAAATACTCCCCAAGTGTCTACATAACAAATAATTCTTAAATAGTAGACAAAAGATAAACCAACAACTAAACCTTAAAATACAAATTCTACCAGGCGGAAACAAACTGGTAAAAATGGCACGGACTGTTTATTGAAGTAAGCGCTTTTGGCTGCAATAATACACAGCCTTCATCAGACAAAGTACAAAAACCATGACATCCTGCAACACTTAAATAAAATCATTCATCATTTAACTCATAACTTAATTAACCAATTAACCAATAAAAAAACAGGTTAGTTTAACCTGTACAACATTAATATTAAACGTGCTTATTTTTATATATAGAAAGCACAATTATAAACAATAATGATAAATGGCTATTGTAAAAATCTATTATAAAAAGTGTCCACTAACAATAAACTACACTACAAATAAGAGACTTGTGACAAAACATGAAAAAGAATAGAAAATTAGAAAAATATATATATATTAAATAAAATCCTCATCAAATAAGGAAAGACACCAATACATTGCCAGTTTGAATTCAGCTTAATTTATACATATTACATTAAATTATAAATGAGTTTTATATAAATAATTCAATATAATATAACACATGAACTAATATTTTACTAACCCTAGTAATCAACCCTCACTACCTAATTACTTATCTACATAAAGCTTTTAGCTTTAGAATACACTTAATGGAATCAACATCATTCAGCCCTGGAGGTATCTGTGCAGATGTTCTAATTTGCCAGAACAATTCCTGCTCTTCTAGATAGACCTGCCATGGACCCCCTCTAACATCATTGTTGACCTGATGGACAACAGTAAACAGAAAACGATGTTCTGGATATTCCAAAATATGCCTAGCAAGTGCATTAGTCAAATCCTTCCTGCCTATGTCATATAGATGCTCATAAATTTGTTTTCTTAACTTCCTCTCAGTTTTGCCGATATAAAAAGAGGGGCATTTCTCAGATACAGCAACATAAACAACTCCACATGATTCACAATTATAGTTACCATTAATGGAAATACTTAGCTTATTGATATTAATTTTGTTACCAGGTGAAACATGCTTACATTGAGGACACATTCCACATTTTCGCATACCAACTACTTTTTGTTTACTGGTAGCCCTACTTTTTTCAACAATCCCTTTTAAATTAAGGCCCCTTCTATATGCAAAAACTGGATGTGTACCCAATGTTTTGGCCAACACTCTATCTTCTAGAATGATATTCCAATTTTTAACTAAGGATTCCCTAATGGCTTGATAATCCATACAATATGTAAAAAGAAAGTTTATCCTATATGATGTCAACATGTTCTTATTCGTGTTTAACTTGGATGGCCTATCCAACAATGCACCTCCCAGCAAGGGCATAAAATGCCCATTATATCTTTTGCCCTGCACTTCATCTTGTAACTGTTTTATTAGATTGGCTGGGTAGCCTCTACACAGGAACATTTTACCTATGTTGTCACATTCACTAACAAAATCAGCCTCCTCTGATATCATCCTGGCAGCCCTAACGAGCTGCCCTTTAACCACACTTCTTTTTTGGTGGAGAGGATGGCAACTTGAAAAGTGGAGATAACAGTTAGAGTGGGTTGGTTTTCTGTAGATCAGAGATTTAAACTTGTTATTAACCTTATCCTTACGTATTGTTACGTCATGAAAATTCATTTCGTCCATACTCATAGAATATGTAAACTCCAAGAAGTTAGTCATAATGGAAATACTGTCTATAAAGTCAGGTATTAAGTCTGGTGGGCCCTTCCAGATAAAACACATGTCATCTTGGTATCTAGTATACCAAGTTACATGTCGTTGATACATTTCGTTGTTGAACAAAAATTGATGTTCCCAAAACGCCATGACGCTGTTAGCAAAGCTACACCCACATGGTGAACCCATAGCTATTCCGTTATTTTGTAAAAATAATTGATTATTACACACTAAAAAATTATTAGATAAGACCAATTCTAAAAGAGTCTCCACAACATACATCTGAACAGAAGAGGAGCTCTTAGCCAGCATAAAATTCCTAGTCCACTCTATAACCAATTGGTGGGGAACACCGTGTAAAGATATTTTACATCTACTACAAGAAAAACATACTCTGAATTATAACTATAACAAAACCAGAGGGAGCAACTGGGCTGAAACAGAGTCACAAGATGAATGCAAGAACAAAATCCTCAGGTTAAAATCCAAAAGATGAATGCAAGAACAAAATCCTCAGGTTAAAATCCAACTTTAATTCCACTGCAGGTCAGATAAGCGCTTTCACTCATTCATTTGAGCTTCTTCAGATCACATAACAAAGACCTTCAAACACATAGGTTACATTTATACAATTGATGCATCTCCTAATGGCCTATCAAAAGCTGCTTCATGTTTATATATTCATGAGATACTTTCCACATAAAAGCTATATACATAAAGACATATAGACATACTAAGAAATATAAAACAGATATAAAACTTTTCATGAACACTCAAAAATGCTCTAAAATATGCAGTGAAAGGATATATATTACAAAAAATATATGTATATGTATATATATCATATATAATAAAAAACATATAATAAAAAACAAATATATTTCTTCATTTATTGTAAAATCTGCGAACATTCCTCCGTTTATTTAACATGGGTTTAATGGAGGCTCTCTCATTGAGGCCTGAACCCTTATCTGCTCTCAATCTGACTATCCACATACTCTCCTTACTCTCGGTATGGTTCCTAATGTCACCTCCTCGTATATCAGGTCTAATGTTCTCAAGAGCTCTAAACAAAAAGTAATGCTCGGGACCTGCTTGAACTACATGCTTAGCTACAGCATTATGGGGTGAAGCTTTCCTAATGTGGTAAAGATGTTCTCTTATTCTGTCTTTAAAGCGACGGTTGGTCTTACCAACATAAAATGCGTCACATGTTTGGCACACTGCTAGATAGACTATGTGAATAGTGTCACAGGTAGCTTCAGCACATATGCTGAAGTTGATATGTGTGTCTGGATGTTCAAAAAATGGACTGGGGTCAAGAGAATTACAATAGTTACAATGTCCACATGGTTTGGTATATTCAGGTGACATTGATCGTTCATCCCTTTTGGAATAACATAACATTCTCCTTAAATTCAATTTGTTCCTATATAAAAAAGAGGGTTTAGTCCCCACAAGTTTGCCAATGGTGTCATCAGTACAAAGGATAGGCCAGTGTTTCATAATAATATTCTTAATCGCAGGACAATCAGTGCTATATGGTATAGAGATCTTTACATGAGCTGATCTATCATCCCTACCATTACTACCTGTGACACTATTCACATAGTTTATCTGGCAGTGTGCCAAACATGTGACGCATTTTATGTTGGTAAGACCAACTGTCGCTTTAAAGACAGAATAAGAGAACATCTTTACCACATTAGGAAAGCTTCACCCCATAATGCTTTAGCTAAGCATGTAGTTCAAGCAGGTCCCGAGCATTACTTTTTGTTTAGAGCTCTTGAGAACATTAGACCTGATATACGAGGAGGTGACATTAGGAACCATACCGAGAGTAAGGAGAGTATGTGGATAGTCAGATTGAGAGCAGATAAGGGTTCAGGCCTCAATGAGAGAGCCTCCATTAAACCCATGTTAAATAAACGGAGGAATGTTCGCAGATTTTACAATAAATGAAGAAATATATTTGTTTTTTATTATATATGTTTTTTATTATATATGATATATATACATATACATATATTTTTTGTAATATATATCCTTTCACTGCATATTTTAGAGCATTTTGAGTGTTCATGAAAAGTTTTATATCTGTTTTATATTTCTTAGTATGTCTATATGTCTTTATGTATATAGCTTTTATGTGGAAAGTATCTCATGAATATATAAACATGAAGCAGCTTTTGATAGGCCATTAGGAGATGCATCAATTGTATAAATGTAGCCTATGTGTTTGAAGGTCTTTGTTATGTGATCTGAAGAAGCTCAAATGAATGAGTGAAAGCGCTTATCTGACCTGCAGTGGAATTAAAGTTGGATTTTAACCTGAGGATTTTGTTCTTGCATTCATCTTTTGGATTTTAACCTGAGGATTTTGTTCTTGCATTCATCTTGTGACTCTGTTTCAGCCCAGTTGCTTCCTCTGGTTTTGTTATTTTTATTCAAGTTTACTTGGCAGCACTGGGTGTTTATCCTGTTTGTCAGCGAACAGTTTATCTCTACATTATTAACTTCATTGTCTTCGCTGATTCTGGAGCAGAGTCTACTATCAAGTAATAGCGCTTGTTCATCGCACAGTTTTTATTTATACTTTACTTCGTATACAGTTACTTTTGGCAACTTTATTTGCTATTGTGCTTTGCACCATTAATCTACTATAATGCAGAGTCAGAATGGAACTGTAGATATTGAGCTAGACTATGAGCCCCGAGGTGTAGACCTGGGCTCAGTCGCTCATCTACAGAAGAGGTTTGAACAGAATCTCGTCTGTTCAACTGCCACCTCCTGGCAATTCGGAGCTTTGGAGCGCATTGATTACGCGGATACGGCGACACCCGATCTGGATGAGCTACAACGCCTGTTAGACAGCCTAGAGAAAGACTTTGCACATCTGAAACGCTTGCAAATGCAGCGTTTGCATTTTCGTTACTGTTTGGACACAAAAATTGTACCGAGAGGTTTACGCATATTGAATATGCCAAATCAGGGCGAACATTATCCAGAGCTGCTTTCACGGTGGCAGCGTCTGAACTTGGAGGTAAGCATACAGTATATGGAGCTACTTATTGACTTTTTTGCCTCTGAAGAGGCACTACTTACTAATAGTATTAAGAAACAACAGAAGAAGATTTTCTCTTGCTTCCCAAGTACTGTAATAGAACCACTTTTTGAGAGTCTGTTGGATGGAATATCAGCCCTAGAACGGAAACTCCTCCAACAGAAGAGAAGTAAGATAATCAGAGACCATAGAGACTTTAATTTAGGTCAGGTCTTTGTTTGGCCTAAACATGGTCATTATAATGCTACTATTAAATCTAATGATCCTATTAATGTTAGACAAGCGAATTTCGAACCTAGGGCTGTTCTTGAGAATGTTGATGTTGTTAATAATGTTTGTGAAACTGTGAATACTACCAACTGTGTACGTGACAATGTGTTTCCTAGCAATAGGGTACAAACTACAGCTAACACTGACAACATTGTCATTTCTAATGATACTGATGATGTTATTACTATCTTACATAGTGATAGTGGGACTAGCCCTATTACAACAAATACTAAAGAAGCCAGTACACCTATTACTGAGAATAATGTCAGAGATAGAACTAACTTATATCCTGCAATACATGTTGTGAAGGGACCGATTGATAAGAGATTATCAGTAGATGATGGCACTGTTAGATCTAAGCTACTTCATAAAACAGGTAACACTACCAATATAGGAGTAGCAAATGAGCTCCCTTTTCCCCTTCCAGTCCGAAAGGACAAGAATATTATGAGGGGACGCTCTATGAGCAGGGGGAGACACAAACGCAAATTATCAGAAGAATATGTACCACACCAGACAATAAAGAAGATGTGGAAGAACAAAGTAAACTAGACACAGTTGAAACATCAATACCAGTACGTTCTATGGTACATAACATCTCAGGATACTTGTTAACTGAGTGTGATGAGAAGCTATTAAGTAAAGGCCTCAATTTTATACCTAGTGCACACAGTAACTTTACTGATACTGTCGTAGACATGAGACTGTTTTGTCGAAATCTTATGCTCAAACTGTTATTTCATGATAAAATTGATAGTGAACTGACAGACATTAATGCTACTAGATCATTAAAGTTTAAGAAACTCAGTAACTTTGTACCACCTAATCATCCCTTAGTTGAGGCATACTTGAAACTAACTGAGGATGACCTATATGAATATTTCTCTCTTAAGAAATACAAGAGGAATGGTAATTTGACTAGAGCAGAGCAGACTAGTTTACATAAACTTCAGTCATTACAGACCATAACTATCAAACCAGCTGATAAAGGTGGTCGGATAGTAGTGATGGACACTAGCAAATATCATGACGCTATGATTAAACTTCTGGATGACGATTTCTATTTACTAGTCAGTGAACAAACAGTACAAGCTACCATTAGTCATGTAAACAGTATGCTATTTGATATGTTCAAAGGTGATATCTTGGATCAAGAATTGTTTGAATATCTTTTTGTTAAGAATCCTCTTGTACCAGCAATACACGGGTTACCAAAAATTCATAAGAATCCCATTGATCCACCAATGAGATCTATAGTGTCTGGCCAGGGCTGGATCACTGAGAACCTTTCAGTTTATGTTGAGAAACACCTATGACCTGTATTAGATAAAAATAGAGTTGTACTCAAATATTCCAAACAGTTTTTAACAGATTTGTATGATTGTCTAAGTGGCATGTATGATCTTAATGGTTTGATTTTTGTAACATTCGACATCCAGTCTCTGTTTACTGTGTTACCTAACAACATAGGCCTGATCTACATTACTGAGTATCTATTACTACATAGTGAATATACATCAGTTAAGGTAGACCTCATTGTACATTTTCTTCGCCTCATCCTGAATAATAATCTCTTTACTTATGACAAGAAGTTTTACCAGCAGCGAGGTGGCGTAGCTATGGGCCCACCATGTGCCAATAGCTACGCCAATATGTTTCTGGCATATTGGGAATTTGAGAGCCTCTTTAATTTAGAAATGTTTAAACAACATGTAACTTTCTATAGACATTTTGTCGATGACGTCTTTGTTTTATGGCGAGGCAGTGTTGATGATTTGTTGGTGTTTCATACCACATTGAACAACCTTACTGACTACTTAATTTTTAGTATGAATTATTCCAGAGATAAGATAGAATTCCTTGATCTGTATATAGAGATTAGCATGTGGTTTAATCAATACAGGTGTCTATAGGAAACCTTGTCATTTTAACACCCTATTGCAGCGTGTTAGTATGCATCCGCAACACATTTTCAAAAACATCATTAGAGGCCAGGGGACGAGAACATCTCGGCTTAATGCCACAGAAGAAGGTTTCTTAATGGAAGTGAGTGACCTCAAAACAAGATTAGAGGAACGTGGTTATAGCTCACATGAGATTGAGTCTAACCTCTTCGATGTCAATGAACTTAGATTGACCAGAGCAGCCCCTTATTTCGGACCAGTTATTGAAGATGGTCCCATTATAATGAGTAATGGTAGGGATGATAGATCAGCTCATGTAAAGATCTCTATACCATATAGCACTGATTGTCCTGCGATTAAGAATATTATTATGAAACACTGGCCTATCCTTTGTACTGATGACACCATTGGCAAACTCGTGGGGACTAAACCCTCTTTTTTATATAGGAACAAATTGAATTTAAGGAGAATGTTATGTTATTCCAAAAGGGATGAACGATCAATGTCACCTGAATATACCAAACCATGTGGACATTGTAACTATTGTAATTCTCTTGACCCCAGTCCATTTTTTTGAACATCCAGACACACATATCAACTTCAGCATACGTGCTGAAGCTACCTGTGACACTATTCACATAGTCTATCTAGCAGTGTGCCAAACATGTGACGCATTTTATGTTGGTAAGACCAACCGTCGCTTTAAAGACAGAATAAGAGAACATCTTTACCACATTAGGAAAGCTTCACCCCATAATGCTTTAGCTAAGCATGTAGTTCAAGCAGGTCCCGAGCATTACTTTTTGTTTAGAGCTCTTGAGAACATTAGACCTGATATACGAGGAGGTGACATTAGGAACCATACCGAGAGTAAGGAGAGTACGTGGATAGTCAGATTGAGAGCAGATAAGGGTTCAGGCCTCAATGAGAGAGCCTCCATTAAACCCATGTTAAATAAACGGAGGAATGTTCGCAGATTTTACAATAAATGAAGAAATATATTTGTTTTTTATTATATATGTTTTTTATTATATATGATATATATACATATACATATATTTTTTGTAATATATATCCTTTCACTGCATATTTTAGAGCATTTTTGAGTGTTCATGAAAAGTTTTATATCTGTTTTATATTTCTTAGTATGTCTATATGTCTTTATGTATATAGCTTTTATGTGGAAAGTATCTCATGAATATATAAACATGAAGCAGCTTTTGATAGGCCATTAGGAGATGCATCAATTGTATAAATGTAGCCTATGTGTTTGAAGGTCTTTGTTATGTTATCTGAAGAAGCTCAAATGAATGAGTGAAAGCGCTTACTGACCTGCAGTGGAATTAAAGTTGGATTTTAACCTGAGGATTTTGTTCTTGCATTCATCTTTTGGATTTTAACCTGAGGATTTTGTTCTTGCATTCATCTTGTGACTCTGTTTCAGCCCAGTTGCTCCCTCTGGTTTTGTTATTTTTATTCAAGTTTACTTGGCAGCACTGGGTGTTTATCCTGTTTGTCAGCGAACAGTTTATCTCTATACTCTGAATTATATTCAGTTTTGCTGAGATTCTCCAAAAAATCCCAGGAATCTTTGCAAATCTGGGGTTCACCATGTATTATTGGCTTAAGTATCCCATCAACATACTTGGCACAAGCATAAGTAATGGATCCTCTCCCATCAACTATTGGCCTAAGTGGGTGATCTACTAAGTTTTTGTGAATTTTTGGTGTACCAAATATGGTGGGAATCTTGGGGGCTGGCATGGATAGGAAATGAAAGGTGTTACAATCAATACTACCTTCCAAAAACAAATCGTCCAAAATCCCCCTAATTTTCCTATAAGCTACATGTATCTCGTTTAGACTGGAAGTCAAATATACATCAGACTGCAGATGATTTAACATCTTGCTGTCATATAAGTATTCATCCATGAACACCAGACCCCCACCCTTATCTGGCTTCATAACTCTAACCTTACAGTCATACAAGAGTGAAATAAAATCCAATTCATTTTTTGAGATGTTACTTATCTTTTTGCTACTAGAATCACTAGTGTTCAATCTAGCCCTTAGATCCATTTCACAAACTTTTTCAAACATGTTTAGAACAGAATTCAATGGTGGGTTAAATACACTTGAAACTCTCAAGGTGTTACAAAGGGCAGGTGTATTACCTAAAGAGACTGCCAAGTTCAATTTCCTAACGAACAATTTTAAGTCAATGATAGTTTTAACTAGTTCACCCCTTCTATCAGGGACAAACGACAGCCCTTTTGAAAAAAAGTCAATGACAGGTTGATCAACCGTCAAAACTGTGTAGTTGTATATTTTAAAATCACAGTTTTGACTTGTAAGAACCGTAGGTCCCATCATTGGAGGCAATGTCATCTCCTCCATTGGTTCCATCTCTTCCTCCTCTGTGCTTGACCCCTGTTGCTGGATCTGGTATTGTTGTTCCCCTGTCTGTTGTTGTCCCTGGAAAAACCCTGATCATTGCCACTTTGGGCAGGTACATAATTTTGATTTTGACCATGGCCATTATTATTACTATTATTGTGATTATTATTAGTTTGATTATGAATACGTTCGCTTCTACGAACTGACACTTGTTCTTGATTTTCAGTATCTTCAGAAGGGGCGACTAGCTCATTTACTACCCCTCTATTAAATAAATTGTGTCCCATTAATGGGGGAGGGGGGTAGCCTTTGTTGTTTTCATAGTCATAGAGGTCTCTATCCATCTTATGTTTTTTATTACTGACCAATTTAGCAATAGATGTCTCTATACTTAAAAAAGTTCTTAAATAGTCGTATTTATATCGTGGAAAATCACTGTCCTGCAACAAACCAGTCTCAAGTGCTTCTAGTTCATCTTTAAGTACTGTGATTTCCGAACTATAAAAATTGATTAATGATGACAAAAAATCAAAGCCCTGTGTGTCAAATAGGGCTAGCAATTCTTTGTGGTATAATGAATTATTAACTAACCCTGCAGGGTAATGCCATTGGCGTAATCCTTTAGGAATCACTTTTTTAGATATACATTCCTGTAGGTAAGCAACTTCAAGTTGCAGTTTCTTGCACCTAAACAGTTTCTGATTGAAAATGTTCAGTTTATCCAGAAAGTTACTCACCGCTCCTTCTTGCTCTGAAGTTCTTTTGTTACGATTAATAAATGGACCAAAAAAAATCTTTTTTGCCCAGAAAAGTTGCCATGGAAGATGGTGGTCGAATTGTTGGCACCATTTCAAATAACTGGCGACTGATGTCCTCGTTCGTGAATAACATCCCCACTAGCCCTGCGAATGTTTGTATTAGCATTCAATTGTTCAGTTGAACTATTCATGGACAGAAGCGACGACTGGTTTCCCTGACATGCTCCAGGAAGTGCATTCAGTTCAGTGTTCCCTCTAGATACCACTGAGGCTCCAAAAACGTTCCTAGTGACGTTCTGCTCCACTTTTTGTGACAAGTCGTCAACCCTAGTTAACAAAAGGTTGACTAAAGTAGTTAAGTTAACCAAAGCGTTCCCTTCGTCAGCTTTGTTGGTAACATTAGAAGTGTTAATCAAGTTAGAATCACGCTCCTCATCTTGTGAAAAGAGCAGTTGTGTAGCAGTCCTATTATGCCCGTTCTGCATACCAGACGCCGCGTTACCGCCAGGCATTCCAAAGTGATAAACAGTAGACAAAAGAAAAACCAACAACTAAACCTTAAAATACAAATTCTACCAGGCGGAAACAAACTGGTAAAAATGGCATGGACTGTTTATTGAAGTAAGAGCTTTCAGCTAGAATAATACACAGCCTTCATCAGACAAAATACAAAAACCATGACATCCTGCAACACTTAAATAAAATTATTCATCATTTAACTCATAAATTAATTAACCAATTAACCAATAAAAAAAACAGGTTAGTTAAACCTGTACAACATTAATATTAAATGTGCTTATTTTTATATAGAAAGCACAATTATAAACAATAATGATAAATGGCTATTGTAAAAATCCATTATAAAAAGTGTCCACTAACAATAAACTACACTACAAATAAGAGACTTGTCACAAAACATGAAAATAGGAATAGAAAATTAGAAAAAATATATATATTAAATAAAATCCTCATCAAATAAGGAAATACACCTATACATTGCCAGTTCGAATTCAGCTTAATTTATACATATTACATTAAATTATAAATGAGTTTTTATATAAATAATTCAATATAATATAACACATGAACTAATATTTTACTAACCCTAGTAATCAACCCTCACTACCTAATTACTTATCTACATAAAGCTTTTAGCTTTAGAATACACTTAATGGAAACAACATCATTCAGCCCTGGAGGTATCTGTGCAGATGTTCTAATTTGCCAGAACATATTTCCTGCTCTTCTAGATAACAATACGTAAGGATAAGGTTAATAACAAGTTTAAATCTCTGATCTTCAGAAAACCAACCCACTCTAATTGTTATCTCCACTTTTCAAGTTGCCACCCCCTCCACCAGAAAAGAAGTGTGGTTAAAGGGCAGCTCGTTAGGGCTGCCAGGATGATATCAGAGGAGGCTGATTTTGTTAGTGAATGTGACAACATAGGTAAAATGTTCCTGTGTAGAGGCTACCCAGCCAATCTAATAAAACAGTTACAAGATGAAGTGCAGGGCAAAAGATATAATGGGCATTTTATGCCCTTGCTGGGAGGTGCATTGTTGGATAGGCCATCCAAGTTAAACATGAATAACAACATGTTGACATCATATAGTATAAACTTTCTTTTTACATATTGTATGGATTATCAAGCCATTAGGGACATCTTAGTTAAAAATTGGAATATCATTCTAGAAGACAGAGTGTTGGCCAAAACATTGGGTACACATCCAGTTTTTGCATATAGAAGGGGCCTTAATTTAAAAGGGATTGTTGAAAAAAGTAGGGCTACCAGTAAACAAAAAGTAGTTGGTATGCGA